>NC_079225.1:16369116-16640872 GCF_029633865.1 Lampris incognitus | reverse complement strand
GGCCTAGATAATGACCAAAAAAAAAACAAAAAAACAGGTCCACGCGCGGGCGGGCGGGCGCGCGCGCAGCACCGCTGCAGCTCCCGTTTCGGGAAAACTGCTGCGTTGTCATTATGAGGCGCTCATTAGCGGGAATGATGCACTGTCCTCAGAAACACTCAGTAAACACCGCTAGGCCTTGCTTGAGTACATTATGGACACTGTCTGTCCCCCCTCCCCTCCCCTCCCCAGATCCACATCCACCCCCGCCCGCAGCCCGGAGAGAGCGCCTCGAATCATTTCCCTGTTTAACCTTCATTCGTCCACTTCCCTTTGCAGCGGAGAATTTCAGGCCTGACTTCCCACGGAGAGGCCTGATTTGAAAAAAAAAAAAAACACAACAAAAATGGAGAGACTGGAGATGGTCGGGGGTAGGAGTAAGGGGGGGGTGGTGGTGATGGGTCTGAGGGGGGGGGTGGAGATGGGGGAGGACAGCAAAGTGAGTCTCCCTGTTGTGACAGCCTCCGGCAGGGTGTTAACAGGATGTCCTGGCGAGGTAAATCTTCAATTTAGCTGAGCCCAGTTAATCTGTGTTACAGTATTCCTATGAAGGGCATTTCGCCTCATTCCTAGAAATGTTTTGCTGCCAAGGAAAAGACGAACCGGAGAGACGAGAAGGAAAACAAAACAACAACAATGGGGTGTTTTTCCCCTCGTATTTTTGTCACTTAGTGAAAAGGGAGTTGCCCTCACAAGAGGGAAGGCTACGAGGAGAAGGAATTCAAGCGATTTAAATCAAGAAGGCTGTATGAAGTATAATGGCTCCACATGATGACCTCTGACCCTGCGGGTGTCTCAGCGGACACGGTACAAATAGTGCCAGGAAATGAGAGCCAATGAGAGGACATTTGTCATAGCGAGTGGTTGAATAAATAGATGCTGTATGAGCAAGCTGGTGGTCGCTTCAAAGGATTTGGAGCTGTAGTGAAATAAAGAACAAAAACAAAACAAAAACAA
This sequence comes from Lampris incognitus, assembly GCF_029633865.1. Taxonomy (NCBI): domain Eukaryota; kingdom Metazoa; phylum Chordata; class Actinopteri; order Lampriformes; family Lampridae; genus Lampris; species Lampris incognitus. The sequence continues at coordinate 16,639,876 of NC_079225.1, read as the reverse complement.
AACAAGAAAAAAACACAGTTGTGAATAATAAAAAAAACGATGCTGTTTCATAAATTGGCCGAAGCCTGTGTCAGACTGCGAGACAGGCCAGGATATCTGGATATTTTACTTTTTATGAAATCGGACTATGGTGGGAAGCTTATTGTGTCTCTTTGTGCATTTGGGAGGCTGGTTTCTGGCTTTTAGGTCAAATACATAAATAAACAGAGGCACGCGCGCGTGCACGCGCGCGCGCACACACACACACACACACGTGTCGCAGCAGAACGGAGCGCTACTCCCGGGCTGCGCGAGAATCTCCAATCACGGCAGCAGGCAGCACCAATTTGAGTGCTAATTGTGCGTAATGAGAGACGGGCTCGGCGTCGCGCTAGGCGTCCTGCCGCTCCCCAGCTGAGCGCTCGCGATCTAATTAAAAAACTACATGCGCCGCGGCGCCCTCATCTGATTCACACGGCGGAAATTAATCCGCGGATGGACGTCCAAACGGTTTCCATGACTGGGCCGGACCGTGTACGGCTCTCCAGCCAGCCGGCCAGCCAGCCAGCCTGCCTGCCTACCAGCCGGCCAGCCAGCCAGCCAGCCAGCCAGCCTGCCAGCCAGCCTTCTGGCGGCCTCTTCTGCAACAAGTCCAGCCTGGCCTACCTGTTGTTGCAGTGGGAATGTGACGCACAGCAGAGCCGCGCACGACGCGCTGCCCGTCCCAACACCAGGCAGGGGTTAAACCCTGATACCGCCAGAAAACACCAGTTTCATCCCGAATTACGGCAGGACGGCGGAAAACAAATTCAATTTATTCATTTTGGAAATCAGGAAAATTGTCGGTAGCCGACCTAAAGTCGTGTCTTGAATGCAAATATAGCGTGCTGTTGGTCGGCACGGTTGAAGTGTGGCCTTCATCCGTTTCTACAACCGCTCCGGTTCAACACTGCGTGGCCACCAGCTGCAGGGCATGCGGGCCGAGAAGCCACGCGTTTCGCTACCGGCTCTCCTTTCTTCTCCACCTCATCGCAGGAAAATGTGGCTCTTACTCCCCATTTTGTGCACAGCACAGCATCGGGCAGCTGCGTTTACTTTCTGGGCTGAACTGAAGGATTATTACGCTGAAATGACCTACCCTTAAAGGGATGAGGAGGCTTCAAATGAAGGACGGGGCGAACATAGAAATATATATATATATATATATATATATATATATATATATATATATATATATATATATATATCAAAGATCCAGTGAGTCAAGTAAATGCTTTATGAGTACAAGCCTGTTTCATGCCATAAGCACTCATCACTTGACTCACTGGATTATTTTGCTCCTTGTTTGTTGAGCACGTTCCCTACCATTGAGTGTTTCTTTTAACAAAGTTTTATATATATAACTTTGTGTGTGTGTGTGTGTGTGTGTGTGTGTGTGTGTATGTATATATATATATATATATATATATATATATATATATATATATATATATATATATATATGTGAGAGGACCCTCTGCACAAGCTGAAATTCAATAATAACAAGCTGTTAAATACTGGTGCAGCATTTAACTACAGCACAAACAAAACAAAACAAAGCAAAATAAAAGGCATGACATCCGCCGTACATATGAGAGCACATAGCACTTGCCTAAGTCAGTTCAGTAGGCCTGCAGATTTCTCACCGAAGCCAAACAGAAAGTAGGATGATTGCAAATGATTGACCAGGGGAAATCAAATGGCCGCTCAAGTCCTGAAATGACGCGTGCACCGCTTTACAGCGGAGGCTCTCGCTGGAAAACGGCCTGGGATTTATTTTATTTTTTATTTTTTTTGCAAGACTGAACAACGTTTTCCGTGAACCCGTTCCCTGTGTCCGTCTCCCGGCAGGCCTACCTGCGGTCTGGGTCAGAGGTGAACGCCGCACACACATCCCACTCCCACGTAGTACGCGACAGACCTTGGCGCTGGTCCGTGCCCGGGCGTCCAATCAGAGCGCGGGGTTGAGCGGCTCCGTCCAATAAGAGCGGGGCTCGCGGTGGGCTGGTCCCTAGCAGCCCGACAGAGGAGTCGGCAGAGGGCTGGACACACGCACTCCTCTCGTCCAGGTGGGACTCCAGGAGGAGGAACCGGCTCGGGTCGTCCAGGTGCTACTCCAGGAGGAGGAACCGGCTCAGGTCGCGGGTGAAATTCCCTGCAGGCAGCGCGAGCGGGATCCATGGGATCGATTTGAGAGGTTGGGAATATATATATAGAGAGCTTCACCTCCGGCAGGCCTGTAGTTGCCCATATAGCGCTAATGAAAAAATGTTTTTTTCGTTTTTGTTTGTTTTTTTTGGTTGGTTTGAACTCACGTCGAGCCTCTGTGAGGGCATCAGCCGCGCGGCGCATATTGGTTATTACGTTATTACGATTAAGAAGTGGGCTGTGGGTGACGGCCTTCACGTCCTCGCAAGAAATGTATATTAGTAGCCTGTGATTACAGCCCGGAGGACGAGCTGCAGACAGCAGGCTGTACATCTTTTATACATCGGGCTTAACTTCGACAACGGATGAAATTTGACAATTATATTGACACGTGGTTAATCTCTTGCAGAGCCTGACGCGTTTCCGGAGCTGCCTGCATTTATGCATGCACGCTGCATTTTTGCATGCACGCTGCATTTTGCATGCACGCGGTTAACACTGAGCGTTTTCTATGTTACAGGTCATGGAGGAAGGCCAGTTGTGGCGCACTTGGAGGGGCCTCGCGCCTGTGTAACGGCCGCTTATGATATTCTGACTGCAAGAACGTCGACGCAGTAGAACGAAGGACTTATCGGGGGGAAATACGGTTTTTGTGTGTTTTTGTGTTTTTTTTGGATTGAGTTGGTTAGACGTACCCCCACCACCACCACCCCCCCACCCCCGCCCCGCCCGCCCCGCCGCCGTTTGCGTTGAGGTTGTTTTTTTTTTACGCGTCGTCGTTCCGTACTTCGGCGATGCACCACCGCGACGCGGAGCGAGCGAACGGGAGGTAATGCTGTCCCCGGGTTTGCACGAGCGCCGCGGGAGACAGTGAGGGAGCCGGGGGGGGGGGGCCGCCGCCACGCGCACTCAGCCTGCCTGCTGCAGCCCCGCGGGACGCACGGCGGCGACGACATGAAGGAGAAATCCAAAACCGCCGCCAGGACCAGACGGGAAAAGGAGAACAGCGAGTTTTACGAGCTGGCCAAGATGCTGCCGTTGCCGTCGGCCATCACCTCCCAGCTGGACAAAGCCTCCATCATTAGGCTGACCACCAGCTATCTCAAAATGAGGATCGTCTTCCCCCAGGGTAAGCAACGCGGCCGCGCGAGCCCCCGCAGAGTGACGCATGTTGTTATCACCCCGAACTGCTATCGGCCCGTGCGCACCCCCACGGGCTCGCTCTGTAACTGGATTTAGGACGTCTTTAAACCGGCGGGTCGAGAGAAACGGACCCGCTCCCATCTCTGGGAGGGGTCCCTTCACGGTTCCGTCCGGACTGACGAACCCCCTGTAATAACCCCCCCACCACCAGCTTTAGTCCCTTACAGACTCTCTGCCACGTGCAAAACGCCTCGAGCTAAACGAAATAACAATACTAAAAAAAAAACAAAAAAAAACAATCTCCCATGAAATCAAATCTTCTCTTTTTTCTTTTTCATTTAATTTTATTTTTTTGTGTGAGGCTCGTTTGTAACCGTGCCGGGTGATAACACGCAGCCCTAAACCCTCAAACCTGTACAAGCTACAGCCACGGTATGGGCACACACACACACACTTTTATCACCAACCTAAAGGCCGTCAGGAATTTTTTTCTTTTAATTAATATGGTCCGAAAATGTAATGTGTTGCTGGTCTATCTTATATCGTCTTCGTTTTAATTAGACTGATAAAACCACAACGTCCTGCTGAGTATTGCTCCCGTTTAACATTACAGCTTATATGAATTATAATAAACCCGCACCGTGCACATGTCTCACTGGCAAAACTACAGTAACAGCCATATTATTATTATTACTATTATTACTATTATTATATCATCATTATTATTATCATTATTATTATCATCATCATCATTACTATTATTATTATCATTATTATTATTATCATAATTTTTATATTTAACAACAATAATAATAACGAAAATAGCCTATGCTTAAATGAAAACAAGAAAAATAATAGCATATTGCCCGATTATAATGATAAACGATAATAACTATTGATTTATTATCATTATTGTCATTATTATTATTATTACTGTTATTATTATTATTGTTATTATTATTATCATCATCCACCTACTGGAATGCAGCTTATAGCACAATTAATAGAAACCGTTCTTAATGAAGGTTTTGCCAGCCTGTCATCAGGCCACACCAACACCTTCTTTTACACTCTTCTCCCAACTGCAAGAGTGACCGTCTGAAAGCCCAAATGGCATATATGGGAATTAAATAGCATGCATGCCCGTGGTGTTTTCCAGGAGTGATGAGCCATGCAGCCATCACTGCGGGCCTCCTCCATGTTGCTCCCTAACTGTGTCTGTGCTCCTCATAGACAGTGCTATCATAGCGGTGTTTCCACACCACAGCAGTTACACAGAGTAAACCTGCAGGAACTCGTTTTAACACAGGCATATTTTTTATCTTTACTGACGGCAAAATCGTGTGTGTGTGTGTATGTGTGTGTGTGTGTGTGTGTGTGTGTGTGTGTGTGTGTGTGTGTGTGTGTGTGTGTGTGTGTGTGAGAGAGACAAAGTGAAAAGGAGAGAGAATAGTTAATCGGATCTGACTTTTTGTCCAATAACATTTTCTCTCCTTTGATTGCTATTTTCCTGTGATTAGCACGAGACGATATCCACCTTAAATGTGCAGCAATGTGTTTGCATTATTGTTAGCAGCCTATTCTACTCTTATTATTCTAATATTATTTATTCCTATTCATATTTATAGGCTACTTAATTAAGCCCATTACATAACTGCACTGCGGTATATAAATGTGTTTAATTAGCGATGGACCATGTCCCATTCATTATAGCATGTGTGTGTGTGTGTGTGTGTGTGTGTGTGCGCGTGTGTGTGTGCGTGCGTGCGTGTCCAGGTCTGGGCGAGGCCTGGGGTCACGCCAGCAGAACGAGATCTCTGGACAACGTCGGACGGGAGCTCGGATCCCACCTGCTGCAGGTAAGCCCAGGCCGTCACGAGCTCAGCGGGGCTGGGGGGGTGGGGGGCTAAACAAGAAATACATGGCGGACTAACAGCGGGGCCTTCGTTGCAGACACTGGACGGCTTCATCTTTGTCGTGGCTCCAGATGGAAAGATCATGTACATCTCGGAGACGGCGTCGGTCCATTTGGGACTATCTCAGGTGCGATTTTTTAAATGATCTTGTCGTTCGTATTCCCCCCCTCCCCCCTCCCCCTTCCCTCTGACACATGGCGATGCTATAATCGTGCTACCGGGAGTGACGGCGTGCTACTACCCCTACCTAGCCTGCAGGCGGGACGTGCATCGCCGTGGTGATGTGTAGTCCGGATCAAACCCGGGTAAATGACATGAGCTGTTCTCAACAGGTAGAGCTGACCGGGAACAGCATTTACGAGTACGTCCACCCGGCGGACCACGACGAGATGACGGCGGTGCTGACGCCCCACCAGCCCTGCCACTCCCACTTCCTCCAAGGTACCGCGGCCCGCCCGCCGCCATGGCAGCGTCACACGGCGCCTGCGGTGTACGTGTGTGTGCGTGCGTGCGTGCGAGCGCGCGCGCGCGCACGCACCGTCTTCCCGCGTGAGGACAACAGCGGACGGTGGAGGCGTCCTGCACCAAAAAGACCAGAAAATGTCTCTCTGCTCCGTATCCGGAGCAAACAAATAAATACATAAATAATAATAATAATAATAATAATAATGATATAATAATAATAATAAGTGATAATAATGACGGTAACGTGTGTGTGTGTATTTGCCAGAATACGAGATGGAGCGCTCCTTCTTCCTGCGGATGAAGTGCGTGCTGGCTAAAAGAAACGCCGGCCTGACCAGCGGGGGATACAAGGTAGCCGCGGCACATTACAGCCAAAAGAACAAATAAATCACTCCGCGCAAATTAACCCGAGCTAATCCGATGGCTCGGGCCCGCGCAGGTCCGAGTAACATGTTTCACGTGACATGTTTCACCTGGTCCGTTAGCGGACCAGGTGTCCTACATCTGTCGACGTAACGGGGATGCGGCCTCCTAAGCAGCGGCTCTCCTCTCCCTCTTGCAGGTGATCCACTGCAGCGGCTACCTGAAGATCCGCCAGTACAGCCTGGACATGTCCCCGTTCGAGGGCTGCTACCAGAACGTGGGGCTGGTGGCGGTGGGCCACTCGCTGCCCCCCAGCGCCGTCACCGAGATCAAGCTGCACAGCAACATGTTCATGTTCCGGGCCAGCCTGGACATGAAGCTCATCTTCCTCGACTCCAGGTCAGCGCCGTCCACACCGACGTCTTCAAAGCAATGTGGACTTGATAACAACTCGTCACAAATCATTTTAACGCACTTGTTAAAGAAAATGTTGAAATGACGAAAGACAATGTGGGGGGGGGGGAGCAGTTCGTTTAAGCAAAATTAAAAATTTAGACAAGGGAGGGGGGGGGTAATCGAGGGCTCATAAAAGGGCTGTCATCTCATTTCTGATAAATAAACACGAGCAGTCGCCGCGTGGCTTTGCGCGTCATCAGCGTGTCCCCCGCGTGCTTGTCTCCTTGCAGGGTGGCGGAGCTGACTGGTTATGAGCCGCAGGACCTGATAGAGAAAACCCTGTACCACCACGTCCACAGCTGCGACACCTTCCACCTGCGCTGCGCGCACCACCTCCGTGAGTCCCTGCAGCCGCAGCTGCAGCGCACCCTGCCTTGCTCTCACCACACACACACACACACACACACACACACACACACACACACACACACCACGTCTCGGCCTTACAGCAGGTTCTGCATCACCTGCGGCACATCGCTGATCATTTGCATTGCACAAAAATATACCCTATTGCTCTGGCACCCCCCCCCACACACACACACACACGAAGTCCACCTATAAATTGCCCCACCGTGAATCTCTGTCTCCTCTCCGCTTTCGTTTTCTCCCGCAGTGCTGGTGAAGGGACAAGTTACCACAAAGTACTACCGCTTCCTGGCCAAGCAGGGCGGCTGGGTGTGGGTCCAGAGCTACGCTACGATCGTCCACAACAGCCGGTCCTCCCGACCCCATTGTATCGTCAGCGTGAACTACGTCCTCACGTGAGTCCCCCCCCCCCTAAGCCGGGTCTGCGGGGAGGGTTGTCAGACCCAGACGTCATCCGCCAGAAGGGGATGCACACGATGGATATACTGCTTCCCAAAGGGGAAAAATAAACCCGAGTTGTTGTCCCTTATCCTAATGTCCCCCATTTATAAGCCTCGTTATTTCGAGGGGGTGGGCTACCGTGTTTGTACATTTCGCCATATATCGTAGGTGAGGTTTACTCAGCAGTGGTGCTGCACATTGATTAGTATTTGACTTTGACTTGAGCAGTCACGTCTGAACACCACGGGACAATCTAACTAGAAGCATTTCAGAGCATTATTTAATTAGTTATTTTTATTTATTTATTCATTTATTTATTTGCTGGTGTTGCTTGACGCGTGCTACGGCCGTTCCGGACGTGACAGGTCTCTCTATCTGGGAAATCCGGCTCATCGTCCCCCCCCCCCCCCCCCCGCAGTGTTTCCTCCACAAATCCGCAAAACACTCCAGGTGCCGCTTGAAGTAGCTGTGTGTTATGAGAGTGCAAAGTTCACTAAGGCCCTTTGAGACGGCAAGACAAACACCACGGTCCAGCCCCATCACAACACCTCTACTGTCCCTATTGATCCGCAGGCCGAGGGAAGGGGGGGGGGAGAAAATCAATATAACGGTGAACTGGGAATCGATCGCTGTTTCATAGCCGCCGGATGGATTTTACTTGTTAGGCTTCATCCACGTGTCGGTTTTGTGTGAGAGCGTGAGTTTTTGTGTGAGAGCGTGAGTTTTCGTGTGAGAGCGTGAGTTTTCGTGTGTATGCTTGCGAGTGGATACGCGTGTGTGGTAAGTGTACGTGTGAGCATACGTGCAACGTGCACGTGGGTTTGTTAGCCCGTACCTTCCCACGTGTGTGTGTGTGTGTGTGCGTGCGCGAGCGCGCGTGCCTATGTGCATGCACATGCCCGAACCCTGATTATGAATCGGTTTGATGCCTTCCAAAGGAAGAGAGGGACCGAACACACGGCGAACTACCGGAAATGCAAAAACGTCCGTGATTTGCCCGGAAAACCTCGCATACGCCGCCGCGAGCGCGGAAAAAAAACCCAAAACAAAACAATACAAGCTGATTATAATATTAATAGTAATTGTGTCACCTTAACACTCCCAACCATTCGCGCCGAGCAGATTCCATAAATAAATCATGACGGCGGGTTGCGCCGGTGACATATCTCCGATGCGAGGTGGTCTGACATTGACCCCAAGGTGGGATTCTGCTAACACAGCTGAGTTTGCACAACGGCCCGCCGGTATTGGCTGAGACGTAAGTCGGCCCGGGCACAGATAGAGGACGCGGAACCAGCCGCCGCGACTGTACCCCGCGAGAGCAAATACGGCCCGCGCCGTGCGCAGACGGCTGTCCAAACAGCGCGCTGCCCCTCCGGCGTCCTACATAAAGAATGGGTCATACGCGGAGTCGTATTAAAGAGGCTGGCTGTGCGGGGTCAGGGATGGGCCACGGGGCTCTGAAATGCCAGCAGCTGCTATTACACACCGGTGATGCGATAAGTTAAGAATAGGCCCGTGTTTGCTGAGCGCTTGACACATGAGTCTTTTCACCCCCTCCACGGGGACGCTGCAGACGGGGGGGGGGGGGTCAGCCGCGGGACAGTGGGTTAAAATGTCAAAGATAGCTCATATACTGTATGTACATATACACACACACGCGCGCGCGCGCACACAGGTGACGCATGCGCAGTAGGAGCCAGGGCGGCGATCGATGGAAAGCAGAAGGCGTCTTATTTTTTTTTGTTCCACAGGACAACTTAAATGGAAACGCTCTCATGGCGGGGTTGCGCGCGCGTGTGTGTGTGTGCGTGTGTGTGTGTGTGTGGACACACACTTGCACAAGTTGTGCCCTGGCCATGGTCGCACAGCAGCAGAGAATAATTAACTTTCCCCCGGGTGTTTGTTGTTTCTCTCCTGGATCGGAACCTCCAGGCCGACAGGTGGGAGGGCCTCGTCTCCTCAGCTGATCTCTAACGGGGCTTTCGCTTCTTATTCCCCTCGCAGCAGTCAGGTCACCAAAAACATAGAAAATATGTGTCAGCTGGGTCTGTCTAAGCTATCTACGTCCAATATTGGCTAAGATGTCCGCTGTAGAGTGTTTTCTGAACGTGGCACTCAATGCACTACGGTACTGCTACTGCTAGTGCTGCCGCAGCCCAGTTAGAAAGACCTGGACGTAGGGCGTCCGGGTGGCGTGGCGGTCTATTCCGTTGCCTTCCAACACGGGGATCGCCGGTTTGAATCCCCCGTGTTACCTCCGGCTTGGTCGGGCGTCCCCTACAGACACGATTGGCCGTGTCTGCGGGTGGGAAGCCGGATGTGGGTATGTGTCCTGGTTGCTGCACTAGCGCCTCCTCTGGTTGGTCGGGGCGCCTATTCGGGGGGGGGGATAGCGTGATCCTCCCACGCGCTACGTCCCCCTGGCGAAACTCCTCACTGTCAGGTGAAAAGAAGCGGCTGGTGACACCACATGTATCGGAGGAGGAATGTGGTGTCACCAGCCCTCCCCGGATCGGCAGAGGGGGTGGAGCAGCGACCGGGACGGCTCAGAAGAGTGGGGTAATTGGCCAAGTACAACTGGGGGGAAAAAGGGGGAAATACCCCCCCCCCAAAAAAAGAAAGACCTGAATGTGGGAAGTGAATGAGCGTTCTCTCCACAACAACTACCCCGGTGCCCTTGAGCAAGGCACCTCAGCGCTAATTGTTCCTGCCATACATGCTGAGCCACACCCTGGACAAACAGAGGTTGGGAAACGAGCATTCACTTCGGGTAAAATATATATTTGTGTTTCTAAAAAGGGATACCGAATACAAAGGAATGCAGCTGTCCTTGGACCAGATGAGCCCCAGCAAGCCGGTGTTCCCCTACGCCACCAGCCACGCCGAGGACAGGAAGACCACCAAGTCACGCCTGACCCAGACAAAGGCCAAAACCAGAGTGTCCCCCTACCCACAGGTAACAACCAGCCCACTAGCTGAAGCGTGCTCGTAACGTCCTTTAGCAGTAAACACGCAGGAGTCCAACATTATCCTTTAATTTTGGGAACAACACCCCGTTAGCATCCACAATAGCGAGCAGTGTTCTGTGTCCCCCGAAATGCCACCAGCAACGGTTTCTTCTGGTGACGTCACTGGTGAAAAATATCTGAATGCGAAAACTTACTTCCTGGTTTGCTGATAGGCCACACTGTGTAAGTAAACGCAATGCTCATAACAGCATACTGTGCAGCTGTATAAGAACACCTGAATAGCCACTACATGTATACAGTTGTGTGTAACGTCGCGTTTACAGTGCAGCCTACTGACAAACCTGGGAGAACACAACTCCTCATGAGTTGTCCACCAGTGATGCTGCACAGTCTTTCAGAGACACACAGAAGACTGCTCTGTGCTATGACAGCTAATGGGTTGTTCCCACTACAACACAGAGATCATGTTGAAAATCACGATTGTTTCCCTTTCAGGCTCAATGATTTGTTAGTACGAGGACTGATTTCTATTTTAAATCCCAAATTCTGAGGATTACCGGTCTCTGAACTATGTCCAACAGTTTTCAGCCTTCAACCCTGAGCGTTCGGAGTCAGATCAGGACAGCCAATGGGGAGGGAGCCCACTGACGGATTCTGCCTCCCCCCAGCTACTGGACCATGGGGAGGCAGCGGAGGCCTCTTGTGCCTATAGACTGTATCCGGACTCGGGCTCTCTGTGCTACGGCCTGGGCCTATCAGAGGAGGACCTCGCCCACGCCCAAGCACACCCTCACACCACCGCCTGCGACCGTGCCCGCTGCCAGGGCGGACGCTACTTCCTGGGAACCTCCCAGCCGGGGCGAGAGGCATGGTGGGACGCCACGCGCTCTGTTCTCTCCTTGCCAAAATCCTCAATGGAGAATAACGAGGGCTACGACATCACATCCTACCACGGCACCATCCACGGTGAGGTGTTAGGGCTGACTTGAGACCACAGCCAGGCGCGCGGGGAGATGCTTTAAGTGGGGGGGTGGGGGCTGCCAACTGAATGTGAAATGAGTGATGTCGTTGTATTATTGGCTTTACTGTATAGCACATCACACATCGCCGAGGCCGCCATAAGCTACACACGAACAGAGCAGTTCTGACGAATGCTAACTGTACCATTTCCTTCATAAGCTAATTCACCTTATGACAAGATGTCTTCGTGGTTCACGTTTGGATCTAGACACCTAACTTACCTAACGACACCATTAATTAATGTAACCTGCTATACAGTCAGCATGACTTACTTCTCTATTCTTGAGAAATATCCAACCCTGGCCCCCATGCACGCCACGGACCGGAATGCAGGTCTGATAACTCGTGTTGAGCAAACCTTTGTCTTGCATTTTTGCGGAGGTACACTAAACCCTTCACCGCTGATTGGTTGCAGATAAAGCAAAGAACACAGTCTGGGTCTGCAACATAATGCAACCACCGCCTGTTTCTCAAACCACTCTTGTTGGAACGATCTCTCAAAACTCTCCGTGCCAAATCTACTTCCAGGGAATGTCATGGTTGGTTGAAAGGGCTCCTCGTCCCCGGCTGCGGTGGCCCCGGTTGTCACAGTGCGGGCAGACATAGCGCTAGTGTGCTATTGTTGGAGGGGCTGGCCGTGCAGCGCTGCTAATGCTAACGCTAGCTTGAAGCTTATCTGGGTTCAGTTTCAGCAGTTTTGTTGTTTTCATCCTTGTTGTCCCCGGTAACTTTATTATTACCTCCCTCCCCCCTTTTTCTCCCCAATTGTACTTGGCCAATTACCCCACTTTACCTCCGTCGCGATCTCTGCTCCACCCCCTCTGCTGATCCGGGGAGGGCTGCAGACTACCACATGCCTCCTCCGATACATGTGGAGTCGCCAGCCACTTCTTGTCACCTGACAGTGAGGAGTTTCACCAGGGGGACGTAGCACGTGGGAGGGTCACGCTATTTTCCCCAGCCCCCCCCCACCCCCCGAATAGACGCCCCAACCGACCAGAGGAGGCGCTAGTGCAGCGACCAGGACACATACCTACATCCAGCTTCTCACCCGTAGACACGGCCAATTGTGTCTGTATAGGGACGCCCGACCAAGCCGGAGGTCACACGGGGATTCGAACCGGCGATCCCCGTGTTGGTGGGCAACAAAATAGACAGCTACGCTACCCGGACGCCCGGTAACTTTATTATTAATAACATTCGTTTTTTTTTTTTTGGAACCATTAACGTTACTTGAGAAAAAAAATCTGATATGTATATATATATATATATATATATATATATATATATATATATATATATATTTTCTGCTTGCTGTCATTCGCCATTGTTGCTTGAACACGTGGATGCGGGTCCCACGGCTTCCTAGAGGAGGAGCCTCCTCAACAAATCATTTAAATAATTTCCCCACACATCCCTACACACACCCCCCCCCGTTTAAGTCCATTCTACACACAATTTCTGCGTTGTAATTTTCCAAGTTTACAGTTACCGCTGAGCGTAAGACGCTACAGCCACCACTAGGGGGAGGGGGGGCTACGGCCCCGGCGGCCCCCTCCCCCCTTTTCTGCGCTAATGACCGCAGCCATCTGCTTCTGAAAATAACCCTGGACTTATTTGTCTTGGTAGCTGTTTTCCAAATGTTATAATCAGACATGCGAAGTTGTTTACACCGTCTCCCGCCAAAGTGCCAATTGCTACCATCTGTTGGGCGAAAATTGCTTCTTTCTGAAAGCCAAGTTTTATCTCAGGAAACATCTTCCAACAAAAAAAAACAACCTCTATATTGCTGACAAACAGCGCAAAACTAACAGAGATCACATGTTCCCGCGTGCACATCCACACAGAGGGCACAAAAAAACCCCAAAACAATTCAATACCAGATGTCACTTCAAAAACTCACGAGACAAAATACGGGTTACAAAATATGCTTACGATGTGCGATCGTTGTCGACCCACGTCACATGTGCAGCATGTATTTACACATGAACCCCGCCTGATCAGTGTGTTCCTGGTTTTATAATCTGGCTGTTGAATGCTCCCTACCAGGCCGGGGCCACTGGGATGAGGAGAGTGTTGTGAGCTCCCCTGACGGAGGTGGCTCGACGAGTGACTCGGGGGAGCGGTACCACGCCGATCACTTCCGGTCCAGCCCCCAGGAGCCCAGCAAGATGGAGACTCTGATCCGGGCCACGCAGCAGATGATCAAAGAGGAGGAGAGCCGTCTGCAGCAGCACAAGGGGCCCCTGGATGTGCCGGGCCTCACCAAGGCTCACAGCCCGTGCTTCACACCCTCCCTACCCCTCGCCCAGCCTGCCATGCCCAGCGTGGTCTGCCGTGGCCCGGGAGCTGCCAGCATCGACCTCACCTCGGAACGCCTCCACCATCGGGAAAGTAACAAAGTGCCGGGTCCCCGAGACAACGACGACAACACAAACAGTCCAGCTTCTCTGTCTCGTCTCAGCAGCCCCAGCTCCGATGGGCTCTCCAGGTCAGGGCTGTCCCTCACCAAAGACTACATGCAGACCGATCTGTCCCCCCACCATCCGCAGGCCCAGGGGAGCCCGCTGCTCTATCCCGCCCATGACAGACAGCCGCTGGATAGGCAAGCCGCCTACGCGTTGACTGGGTACTCCCTGGAGCATCTGTACGATCCAGAGAGCCTGCGGAGCTACCCGGGCCTGGGCTGCGGAGGAGTCCAGTATGACATGGCCTCCCACATGAGGATGCAGGTGGACCAGATGCAGGGGCACAAGGCCACGTCCGTCATCATCACCAACGGGAGCTGACCATGTCTGATGCAGTCAGGCTCCTCGGTCTAAAAGCGACGTGGCAGAGAGGTGGCGCTGTACATGTGTAGATTCCAAATGCTGACCAGCTGCTTTGATACTAAACGCAGGACGAGTGAATAGAGATTTAAGCAGCGAGCCGGACGCTGGGTCGATGCGCCCCCTAGTGGCTCAGTCACCAACATTTTGACCACAACTGTTCTTCAAAAGGCATATGTATCATACTTATTATTAATTTTTTTTTCTATTTTAAAGGGAGCATGTTCTTATGAAACCCTGAGACTAGTGTCTACCGACCACGTATCTCCACCCGACACAAGGCCGCGTGCTGCCCCCCATTCATAAGAGTCCCACGTTGCTCCCCCTCCCCCCGTAGAGCCGACTCGAGTCGCAAATCTGGTTAAACTTCAAGCCAGCGGTTAGGCCTCGGCCTTCTCATGCACCACTGGTCCCCCGAGTTAATCTGTCCCGGACACGTTTCCCAAGGCACCGGCAGAGAACGGCTTGTGTAGTTTGCCCCCTCACCTGGAAACCCGGCCGCGAAGAGCGTAATGGTTGACATGTCAAGTCTAACGCGGGGGGGGGGGGCACTCCGCCATTGTGAGACGTTGGCGCTTTTTGCTATTTAGTTGTCCTCTTGTCTGATTGATGGGCAAAAAAAAAGTTGCATTTCTCTGTATGTATCGCCTTCATTCCTGTCAAAGTCAAACATTTGCTAATTAGATAACCTTCGTTTGGATACTGGAACATCTTCTTCATGCCCTATGGAGCCTGTATGAGAGGTAAAGCTAGCTAAGGCTAAAATATGGAGATGGCATATTTCTGATGTGTACTGTAGCATCCATATCAAGGCCAGACTGTAAGCTATACATATATACATACATATACATACATACATACATACATACATACATACACACATATATATATATACACACATGTATGTATGTATGTATGTATGTATGTATGTATACATATACACATATATATACTATATATACATACACACATATATGTATGTATACATATATACTATGTACATACACACATATATGTATGTATACATATATACTATATATATACTATATATATACTATATACATACATATACATACATACATACATACATATATATATATATATATATATATATATATATATATATATATATATATATATATATATATATGAAGCCTTGATGTGTGTGCCCTCTACCTAAAGGCATCCTGGATCAGAATGGTTTATATCAGAATTATTTCCAGTTTTCATTCTCATGTTAAAACCACAAACACCCATGGATCGTTCTTTAAATGTCAGCACATGGACATGTACAAATGCTCTCAAGAAAAAGAGTTGCTGTTTTTTTTTCTTTCTTTTTTTTTTTTTGACAAAATGAAAACCTAAAGGATGAAATCTTAAATTTCTTAACCCCACTGCCTTTTCATACGTTTTCTTTTTATTTTGTTTTGGGTTTTAATTTTAACAACTACTAACGCCCCAAATTCAAACCAATGTTGAATGTCTGTAGTTCCTCCGCTTTTAATTTATGATGTAAATATGATCACCTAATGACTTTTTTTTTTTTGGAGAAGGTGTAGCAAGATTATTTATTAATTGGGGGGGGGGGATATAAAAAAAAAAGGAAAAGAAGAAAAAAGTCTTTTAAATCTGAATACAGTTGCAGTCGGGCCGTGTTGCGTGTGCTGGTTTTGTGTTGCACTCGCTGCAGAGAAAAGCTGTTCTGGTCATAGATCACATAAAACCCCTGCTGTTGAAATGCGGCTCTTTCTCTTCTTTCCCCCCCTTCGGGCGCGTGCTGGTCAGTCATTCGATGAGTGAATTTCACCACTGTTCGGACGCTAAATCCTGCGAACAGGCTACTGAATCATTTCAAAAACAACTCTCTCGCGTATTTACCATTTTCCTTTTTGGGAGACCTGAGTTGTTGTTGTGTTTTTGTTTTATCTAATATTTTCCTAATGAGGAAATAGTGGGAAGTATTCCAGTGCAAATCGGCACAACTTATAGCGAACTACTTCATCCGACTACTAAGCTTTTCCTCTCCAAAAAAGCAGATGGTTAGCATCTCATTAGTGGCGATGGCAGGAGCGCTGGCACATGTTTCTGCCGCTCGGAGTCGTTTAAATTACACGTTTAACCACTTTGACCTCCCCTCAGAGGTAATTTCTCTGCTATGTATTTTAATGTATTTAAGTTATTCAGATGTAGTCGCAGCGCCGGCCCTGCCTGTCTCGGCTGCGAGAGACCTGGACACCGTCTGGGGCTCGGCGCGGAGCTCCCCATCAGTCACCGCTGACACGGCTATCTGATGGCCTGCCAGACAACACCGCCGCTGTCATTCCAGGAGGTAGAGCGATTACACCGCTCTGCTGTTGACATCACCCCAAACTTAGGGAGGCCGGGCAGGCGCGCGTGCACACGTGTGTACGTGTGTGTCTGTGTGTGTGTGTGTGTGTGTGTGCACATGTTTGTAGCTGACATCCCTCACTAATAACAGACTTATGTAGATGTTTTTTCTCTCTCTCTCAAACGCCTGGCCCTCTGCCTGATGTGCCCTAAAGGCATTCACATGTAGAATGGGCTGCAACTGTAGCTGTACACCGGGCCTATAGCCCAGACCCACTAACCCCAACACCCCCCACTCACCCCCACCCACCCCCCACCCACACACACACACACGTGTAAATACACATTAATTCTCATTTTGCCACTTCACTGAGGACCTCTGTGCAACTTTTGAAGAAAGGCGTCTAAACAGGCCATGGAGGCCCCGTTACAGTGAACACGAAGCGGGGACCAGCCTAAACGCCCTCACTTTACAGAACCGGCCTCCCTCCAACGGTTAATAACCCCTCGCTGGTCCTCACAAAGATAGCTGTGCACACACACACACACACACACACACACACACACCACAGCACAGCACAATCCTCTCTGACCCACCCCCATCATAGAAAGAAACATACTATTAAGTCCCACAGAGTCGGAGGGATCCTGGAGTCGGTCTGCAGAGACGAGCCTGGGGGGAGGATATGAGAGGAGTTACAGAGAGGCCGCGGAGGAGCTCTCACATGTTTACAAACACGCCGAGAACGGAATAATTGGATAAAATAAAATAAAAAATGAAGAAAATCAAGTGAAAAAACACAATGTTGCCTCCAAATGCGTCGCGATATAAATCTCGTGCGTGCCCCTCAAATTAGACGGCTGCGAGGCAGTTGAAAAGGACGCTCGAGAGCCGGATAATTACAGTTCGGCTCGAAAACGCCTCAGCCTGTCTCCACGGAGGCCCGGCCAGGATTTATTAAACAAAACCCCAACTCTCTCGCGTCAAAGCAAACACGCAGATCTGCTGCCTGCTCCCATGCTTCCCAAGAGCCCGGGGAGAGGGGGGGGGAGGGGGTGGAGAGGAGAGGGGGGGGTTTCTTCTCTTCCGCACAGCGCCAGCAAAGGTTCGGTTCGCTTGAAGCCGCACGGCCCCGCCGCGCTTTAAACGAGGGACGTGGTTAGATCTGTTGTCATTTACATCTGAATTCATTTGCACCAAAAAAAAAAAAGAAAAGAAAAAAAAAAGAAAGAAAGAAAGAAAGAAAGAAAGAAAGAAAGAAAGAAAGAAAGAAAGAAAGCATGAAAAGAGAAGTGGACTCTAACCTCACAAACAGCCGCAGCATGTGGAGGTGCAGGTGGCGAGGCTTACACGAGCCTGAAACGTCCGTTTGATTGATTTCAGGCCCGGGATAAGGACACAATTGCATATTCATATAACCAGTTAAAAGTGCTCCTCCCGCGTTGCCTCCGTAATGCAACCTGGCACCCGGTGAAGTGCAAAGCCCACTGCACATCTTTATGAAGCGGAGGGGGGAGGGAGGGGGGGGACGTTTCGGTATGTATATTTGCTTTCCTCTAAGTGGAAATATTCTGCAAAAAAAAAATACATCACACATCTCGGTGTCGAGTGCTGGCTCAGGTGGCCCACTGCCGTCAGCCTGCGGCTCTTCAAGGAGCCGCCATTTTTGAACACACAATATATATGTACAGTGTGTGTGTGTGTGTGTGTGTGTGTGTGTGAGTGTGTGTGTAAAATGTATAAAGAGCCAAAATAAGCTTCCCACAATAGTGAAATATCCAGAAATGCAATGAGATAATACCCTTACATGTCCTTACAGTCTGCCGCAGGGTTGAGCGATAGACTAGTGTTCCTTATAAAACAGTATTTCTTTTATCCAGAACAGTTTATTTTCACTCCCCTTCCAGATCATTTGAAGCTACATGCACACACATGCATGTGGATATTTTGCACCGGCAGACTGGCCCTTTTGTGAAAACACGCTCAAACGCCTCTGCCCCGAAATACAGTTTTAAAACAGTGACTGATTTCTGCATAAATTTCTCACGGTGGTCAACCGGCGCTATTTGTAAATGAGTCAAACCAGGACAAAGTAGCGCAGGACTTGGGAAAAACCAGTCAAGCAGCGCAACTCGGTGAAATCTCTTGAGACCTCATGTCAGACCCCAGTGCACCTGAACCTATTAAGATGTTCTGATTGGGTGGACCAGGATATTGAGGTCACCGCCGCGCCGTCTGATTGGCCCGGCCAAGCGGCCGGGGTCGGCGCTGGATGTTGATCCAGACAGCGGAGAGGAAGTAAAGTTTTCTTATTTCCTCCGCAGCATCTGGGTCAGGAAAACCACTTTAAGAATAACACGGGTCTTTCCACAGATTATCACACGGGACGTTTGGAAACGCGTATAATTTGTAACATAATCGGATTACATTTAGCTGGTTTGGGGAAATCTATCAAAATATGCACCTCCGCTTTAATCCATAAATTATTCAAGCAATTTATTCCCATTGAGCCGCCCCGAATGGAACAGAATTTGAACGGTTAATTTTATCCACCAGCAATTTTTGAGATATGTGCAAAATGAATTACACATTATTGTCGATCATCTCAGTCTAAATGTCTACGTTGATCTTGGAACATGTCTCCAGGCCGGCCACCAGGCATTCATGTTCTTCTGGTGTCAGTGGCTGTACATATTTCCACTACGGAGACAGGTTCAGGCGGCATGGTGGCGCAGTGGTTAGCGCGGTTGCCTCACAGCAAGAAGGTCCTGGGTTCGAGCCCCGGGGTAGTCCAGCCTTGGGGTTCATCTGGGGTCATCCTCTGTGTGGAGTTTGCATGTTGTCCGCATGTCTGCTTGGGTTTCTTCCGGGTTCTCTGGTTTCCTCCCACAGCCCAAAGACAAGACCTGACCTATAGGTCAGGTGAATCGGCCTTACTAAATTGTCCCTAGGTGTGAATGTGTGTGTGTGTGTGTGTGTGTGTGTGTGTGTGTGTGTGTGTGTGTGTGTGTGTGTGTGTGTGTGTGTGTGTGTGTGTGTGTGTGTGTGTCGGCCTGTCCAGGGTGTCTCCCCACCTGCTGCCCAATGACTGCTGGGATAGGCTCCAGCATCCCAGCAGTAATTGGGCTGATGGGGGAGCGACCTCACGTTTGAGGCGGCCTCACCCAGTGCCGACCATGCAGTGTCTTTGTCCACATCTACATCTGGGTTTGTGCCATCGTGTGAAGAACTTTTACGGGGATTTGTGTCTGTGATCGTCAATTTCGGTTGATGGCTGAGAGAGCTGGTGTTGGATCGGCTGGGAGAGCGGGGCAGGCTAAGCTAACTGCTAGCCCATGCAGACCGGCAGTTCCGTTAACACCAAGATAACATCGAGGGCGGTCTGGCGGCGGCCTCACCTAAGCGTCAACTGTGCAGTGTTTTTGTCTCCGTTTGTGTCGTTGTGTGGAGTGTGGGGAGGTGTGTCGAAGGTGTCTGGCTGGGAGAGCTGGTCTTGGATCGGCTGAGGGAGCTTGGTCTGCTGCGTCCTGTGGGCCCAAAGACCAGGGCCCTGACCGGAGCTGTGCCCGAAGAGGAAACACCGAGGGCGGTCTGATAGGATGCGGAAGCGGGTCAGGCTAAGCTAACTGCTAGCCCATGCAGACCGGCGGTTCCGACAGTCATCCTGGCTGGCGTTCGTTCTCCTGGACAGCGATTTCTTTTGAATTGTGTTGCAAATTTACTGAATGGACTGTGTTGTTGACTCGCTGTGTGTTTTTTCTTTCTTCTCTGGCTTTGTATGTTTTGATGGTGTCGTTTTGGGAGGTTTTGGATATGTGTTTTTGTCTTTTTGTGTTGCACTGCTGTGGGCTGGGAGAAACGAAATGTCGTCTCTTTTGTGTACCTAAGTACATGAATGAGAGGACAATAAATTGTTCCTGATCCCTGATCCCCGCGAGCCTGATTGGGATAAGCAGCTTGGATAATGGATGGATAGATGGATGGATGGAGACAGTTCCAGAGCCTCCAACTTGTGATGTTTGACTCCAACGGTTCAGTGTCGAATCAAATACCAGAACTACAATCAACTACTAAAAGTGTCTGACACGTAGGGACATACTAACAACCACAATACCCACAGTTCATTGCAATACCACAGAACTTCTGAATGAGATTGAGAGCATTACCAGCACCAAAACACTGAAATATAGAGAAGGCGCCTCACAGGTTCGGCATTAAAGACCTTTGTCAGTGTAATCTCGTGTGCAGTCATCTTGATTTGATGTCCCTCCCGTCACCGGGACTTCCTGAATGTTTTTAAATGAAAGAAATCCAGCCGATACCAAAAACCATTATCATGCTGCGAAACCGAAGCAGAACTAAACTAAACCTAAATATTGCTAATCCCTCAGCACGAGGCTACACGGAGCGACTACATGAACAATATTGTAAGCCCTCGCCCAACACACACAAATACACACAACTGCATAAACACAAACACACACACACACACACACGCATACATGGGCACACACACATACACACATGCACAAACCCGCACGCACACACGTGCAACCACTATAATTCACATACACACGTGCACGCACACACACCTACACACATGCACATGCACGGACACACACACACACACACACACGTGCAACCACCATAGCTCAGACAGTGTGAATCTAATGCCCTCCAATCCCGTGAATCCCTTTGTTCCTGATTTCATGCTTGATTTGCCCACAGCTTGAGCCTGGCTAATATCAGCGCTCCCCTCACTGCTTTCACTCCTGCCAAATCCACAGAGCCCGGGCTCCCTGGCTACTCTCTCTCTCTCCTCTCTCTCTCCATCTCTATCTCTCTCTCTCTCTCTCTGCATCTCCTATCGCCTTACATTGTTTGTTCCATGTCTCATGTCTCTGTGATATGCTCTCTGCAACAGATGCCACAGATTTGTGTGTGTTTGTTTGTTTGTTTGCTTGCTTGCCTGCTTTCTCGGTCCCTCCACTCGTCAACAGTTCATTAATCTGCTAAGATCCCCTCACGGTGACTTGTGATGACGTCGTTGTGCATCAAACACCGCCTAAATGCATGGTGTCACACTCAGCATCATCGCAGACGTTCGGCCTTTATGTGCACGTGGCGGTCATAGTAGACGTAAACGAGGCCACTTGGGGAGGATGATGGTGGTTTGCTGCAGACCAGATGACTGATTTGGCGTATTGAGAGGTATAAAAGCATCGTCCCCTGACACGTTTTGTAAACCTTCCTGTACAAACGTGTCTCGCAAATGTGTCGACGCCCCTCAAAAGAGGCGCTTCAGCCGTTTCGATTTTGAAATACCCCTTTTCTGAAGCAGTGCATCGTCGCCAATGATCTTCTGCCTCCTCCGTTCCTCTGGATGCTCTCCTCCCACTTGTGCCAAAGCAGATACTGAGACAGTTGCATTAGCGGGCAACAGGGAAAGCACAGGACACGGGCAAGGAGAAAGCTGGCGAAATCGAAAGGAGGCAGAGGGAGGAGAGAGTCCCCGGAGAGAGGGTCCCAGCGCTCCGCGGCTCCGAGTCACCTCCTGCATGCCAATGAGGAGATTCCCCTGCTGTAAGAAGAAGCAGCAGTGGAGTAAAGAGGCAGGGGGAGGAGGAGGAGGGCCTGGCGTGGGCTTTTCCATATCGCTAGTCTTTAATGCACATATGCTAGACACACCTAAACAAACCTAAAGATGCAAACCTCACCTGTTTTTGAGGGGGGAGCATCTGACAAAATGGCCGACTACTGCTCCTAAAGCAACAACCTGTATGAGAATACAGGATCTCTGAGTTAATTTAATCTCCCTACACTCCCATCAGCATTTTAGCGATCCAACACAACTGAGAGAACTGTTGTCCTTCACAGAAAGAGAGGTGTGGGGTGTAAATATAGTTGGGGGGGGGGGCTGGATGTAACTTCTGTTACGTTAGAAAAGGTTTGAATGGGAGAAGGGTTTGACCCCCCCCCCTGCAGTAACAGCGGCTGTATGAGTGTTAACGCATGTTTGACCCTCACCCCCACCCCCCACCCCCCTACCTCCCAACCCCGGCACCACAACTCAACCATCCCCGAAGAAGAATTAATAACTAATTATGTCGGGTCACACATCCAGATGGTCCTATCAGATGGGCCCACGGTCTGAACCTCACCTCCGACAAGCACCTCTGACCCCGACGGTCACGTCACCCCTGGCAACATGAAGTCTGAGGCCCATGCCTCAGGTGGGAGGTGGTGGGGGAGGAGGAGGAGGAGGAGGTGGGGGGGGGCTGAGGGGATTTGTCATTCTTGGGGCACATTTAAGGGAGAAGTGAGCGGCGTGTGTGTGTGTGTGTGTGTGTGTGTGTGTGTGTGTGTGTGTGTGTGTGTGTGTGTGTGTGTGTGTGTGTGCGCGCTGGGAGTGTCTGTTCAGTGCTGGATGACTGCCTCCAAAAACCCCATGAATACATGGCCCCCCGCCGGGGCCCTGATCGCCACGGTCATGATTCTGTTATTACACGCCATGTTCCTGTGATCAGCAGATGGCTCAGCGCTCCCGCACATGCATTCACACGCATTCAACACACGCTGGGCCCGCCGCATCAATGGACACGACCCGATACTCCCCTTTCTTATCTCATTAGGAGGCTATAGAAACATAAGAACATAATAGAGGGGGAATTAAGTGCCCGTGTGGATGTCAAAGGGGGGGGGATGCGGCGGGGGAAGATTGGGGAGAGGGCTAACAAGCGCACGGCGCACTCCCTCTGCTTTGTGTGGTGATTAGCGCTTTCTGTGGGGCTGATGAGTAAAAGACAAGCCCTCTGGGACGGAGCAGCTTTTAAACGGATATTTAAACAGCCGGGCAACTGACAGCAGTCAGGCAGCGGCATCAAAGCCCCCCGGCTGACAGGGAGGACCTGCGGCGTGCATGCCACACCAGAGGAGACACGGATTTGGCGTGTAGATACAGCTAACACGGGCCCCCAGATATCCATGTCAGTGACGTAAACATGAAATGAATTACAAAAAAAAAAAGAATCTTTGAAAGATCCAGCACGAGCTCTCAACTTCACAACTCCTGCAAAGTTAATTTCACTTTAATCCTAGCAAAATGACGAGAGGATTAAAGTAAAAATTTACTTTTGGTTATCTCATTTTAGAACAAAGCTCTCAGTCGTACCTGGGCTACGTCTTAATTAGCTGGTCAAATTTCAATTAGCATTTACACAGCTCCCATCCATGGTGCCTCCCTCGCTCGGATGATGAGACTGGGCTTTGGGCTGCAGGCCAGCGTCCGGTCTCCACACTTTGTCCATCAAGGTCCACCAAAGTCTTGAGCGAACACCAAGTTCAGAGAGGCTCTCTCTCCTCTGCACGCCAGTCTGAGGGAACTAAAGTCCCGTTTCCTCCCCGTACTGCAGGACGGCAACAGGCACAAGACACAGCTGTAATATAAAGACAAACAGAGACACAAGGTTTCAGACAGGTTCCCCACCGTGAAGCTGGTGAGACACACGGGTGACAAGTGATTCAATGCGGTTTTATTACAACCACCAAACATGGCGATTTAAGCCCTGCTAACGGACGGCAAATCAATGAAATTGCAAATGACAACAAACAAATTGGTGGCTATCACTCACTCAATTACAGTGAATGGCCTAGCACACGGGTAATTACTTCTGAGCAGGTTCATCATCATCATTACACCATTACTATTTGGCATTGTGGTGGTAAGTTACTAACAAGATTAGTCTGCCAGTCACGTTCCTCCTCTCAATCTGTCAGACAATGGACAACTTTACAGGCGGCCGCTCCTCCCTGCACGTCTCCGTCTGGGCAAAAGACTTACACGATAGCACTATAGCACTATATTTATGTGTGTGTGTGTGTGTGTGTGTGTGTGTGTGTGTGTGTGTGTGTGTGTGTGTGTGTGTGTGTGTGTGTGTGTGTGTGTGTGTGTGTGTGTATATATATATATATATATATATATAATGTGTGTGTGTGTGTGTGTATATATATGTGTGTGTGTGTGTGTATATGTGTGTATATATATATATATATATACACACACACACCACACACACAACACAAATATATATATAGTGCATATACACTACATGCATACACTATCTATCTATCTATCTGATAGTGTGTGTGTATTCATACATATCTATATCTATATCTATATCTATTTCTATCTATAGATAGATAGATAGATAGATAGTGTGTGTGTATAATATATATATATATATTGACATGCAACTTACACCATGTCAAACTACTCTCTTTTTTTTTTAAGCACAATTTGAATAATTCGGCCCAGATAAAACAGTCTCACTGAATGCTTTTGAAGTGGTTTGTTTGCTCGAGTATTTTCTTGAAAAGAAATAGCCAGACATTTTAAACTGAAGATAGCGAGATTCAAATCTTTCGTCATCATCATCATCATCATCATCATCATCATCATTATCATCATTCACTGCTTTAGGTAATCAATGAACAAATTGTATCAATTCTGTTTCGTCAAATGCACATTATTTTTGGGGGCTAAAACATCCGATTTCACTTCAGTCTTAGAATTAATTATTAAACAAGATGCGTAGCTTAATGTTACCAACCTGAAAAATCATTATTTTTCTTAATCCGCGTGTCGGAGCAATCCAAATCCCACACCGACTCGTTCATAATGAGGCAGAGTCAGTGCCAAACAGATTAAGGTGGTTTAACCCGGGTTAACATGTGATGATTGCAGCTAGTCTGTTAGTAAAGCTCTTTAAAAGCTTCAACACTACCTATATCTACTTGCTACCTATATCTATATCTACCTGCTATACCTATATCTATATTTACCTGTGATACCTATATCTATATCTACCTGCTGTACCTATATCTATATCTACCTCCTACCTATATCTATATACGTATCTACCTGCTACCCATATCTACCTGCCTGCTATCTATATCTACCTAACTGCTACCTATAACTATCTACTTGCTACCTATATCTATATCTACCTGCTATACCTATATCTATATCTACCTGCTATACCTATATCTACCTGCTACCTATATCTATATCTACCTATATCTATCTATCCGGTACCTATATCTATATCTACCTACCTGCTACCTATATCTATATCTATCTACCTACCTGCTACCTATAGCTACCTACCAGCTACCTATAGCTACCTACCAGCTACCTATATCTATATCTACCTACCTGCTACCTATAGCTACCTACCAGCTACCTATAGCTACCTACCTGCTACCTATATCTATATCTATCTACCTGCTACCTATATCTATCTACTTGCTACCTATATCTATATCTACCTACCTGCTACCTATATCTATATCTACCTACTACCTATATCTACCTACCTGCTACCTATATCTACCTACCTGCTACCTATATCTATCTACCTGCTATCTATATCTACCTGCTATCTATATCTACCTACCTGCTACCTATATCCATCTACCTGCTACCTATATCTACCTACCTGCTACCTATATCCATCTACCTGCTACCTATATCTACCTACCCGCTACCTATATCTACCTACCTGCTATCTATATCTACCTACCTGCTACCTATATCCATCTACCTGCTACCTATATCTATCTATCTGCTATCTATATCTATCTACCTGCTACCTATATCTATATATCTATCTGCTATGCTGTGGAGATATTGCAGTGCTATGACCTCTATGGTTTATTCAGCATCCTGCTCGACCGAAACCAGTGACAACAACCGCAGATGTGTTTGTGATTTGGATATTTGTGGATTAGCTCGTGTGTCAGAAGATGCCAGCGATAGAAAGTATAAAAAAAAATGTGTTTGCATACAAATCTTTCGGATTGTGTCTTTAATGAGTCCGCACATCATGTTAGCGATAGCTGGGGGTAGCTGCACGATGCAGTGTGAGCTGTGTAAACAGATAACAGATAAATAGATGATATTCCCAAGTCTGTTTCCTCGTTCCCCTGCTTGCCCCCTCAATATATTTTACACCTTTACACCTATCTGTCCTGAAAGAGGGCTCTCTTATTTGTTTTTTCTTCCTGTAAATGTTTTCCTATCAAGGTGTATCAAGGTGTACGGGGTAGACATGTGTCCTTTCCTGTCCTCCTGTTTACCCTGTGGACATGTAAAGTTGTTTGAGACTCAGGGCCCTATAAATAAATGTGGCTTTTTTTTTCTTTTTCTTTTTGTTAAAGTAAATCTTCAGGATTGTTACTTTAAGTGTCGTCCTAATAGACACATTTGGACAATTTGATAAACTACCGCTGAGGCTAACAAACAAGATTGGGATCCCAGGAGCCGGGATATTGGAAGGCCCGCGCCGCAGATTAGTCGATGCTCTCAAAGCCGGCATTCATGCACCGTCCACATATGCTGCAGGAAAACCAGCCCAAGACTCAAGTCTTGTCACAATGTTACAGCAGGAGTCTAATGATGGCCTCTTCTAAGCAAGCCATCTCGCACCATCTGGTAGTACTATTCCCCAGCTGTTTGAAGAGTTGGGGAAAATCAACCCATCATCTAGCATCTAGCCTCCCCCCCAGAGTGTGTGTGTGTGTGTGTGTGTGTGCTAATACACAAACATGTTTGCACAAATACACACACACACACACACACACACACACACACACACACACACACACCTCATTAAAGACACAGGCCTCCCTCCTGATTGCCACCAATTTTCATAGCAGGAGTGTGACAGCTCTCTGATGCCTCCTATTGGCCAGTGCCCTATAATTACTCTGTTGACATATTAGTACAACGCATTGATTACTCTATAATCCAATCACACGCCTGCTATTGATCATTTATCGAGCGGCCCCCAAGACAATTTAGCTGGAGCCACAGACTGTGGGTCAATAGGCACACAGGGACAGGAGTCTCCTTGCAGCTAATTGGCTTATGAAATAATCCAAACATTTTGCTTTCTCTACAGCGGCAGAGATCAATGCAGAGCTTAGCTGATGCATTCAAATCAATTGTCTTGAGCCACATGTCTCTCTCTTTCTCCATTGCCAGGTTTTGATGTCTCTGCTTCACGTGTTTTGTGGTCATTTACTCTCACACTTTAATCACCGCTGTTTCTGAGTAGTCTCATCCCTTTGTTCCCTGTTTTGCTATTTCGCTGGCTGCCTCAATAACCCTCACTCCCATCCTCTTCCTCTCAGGCCTCTCTCTCTCTCTCTCTCTCTCTCTCTCTCTCTCTCTCTCTCTCTCTCTCTCCTCTCTCTCTCTCTCTCCTGCTCTTCAAAAGATCCCTCTCGCAGTCTCTCCTTCCCTCTCCACTCCATCATTCTCCCACTTGGTCCTCTCTCCGTCCACCCCCCCTTGCTCCCTCCTTGCTCCAGCCCTCAACTGAAGTCGAGTTGCCAGTTAAGTTTCTGCTTACAGGGAGGCCACATCTGACACCCAGCTGTGTGGGTCGGGGGGCTACAAAAGCAGCTGCTGGTCATAAATCACCCATGCTGGAGGAGCTCTGGCACTCCTTCTGTCAGCCGTGAAACAAAGACGTAGAGGTAGTGCGAGGTCAGAGGTAGCTGACTAAGAGGAACAACAGGAGGCCGCACCACCGTTGCACTACTGCGCTGAGCGGGCTTGCCACCACAAAACCAACGGAAGACAGGGTGAAGTCAGCCAGAGGCTGCACCGCTAAATGCAACGTCGAGGAGGACGGTGTAAGATGGAATGCGAGCAATTATGGGTTTGCACAGCCATTGTAGGTTGGTAGGACGGGAGCAGTGAAGATAAAGCATGGAGAACCCCATGCTGAGATGCTGTAGTAAGATGCAGAGGCACATCAAGACTGTGTTTGCAAGGTCTCTGTCATGTGTTGCAAGGAGGAGACAAATAGGCCTGCATGAGGGGACAAAACCGCCTGCAAGAGGGGACAAATAGGCCTGCAAGAGGGGACAAATAGGTCTGCAAGAGGGGACAAAACCGCCTGCAAGAGGGGACAAATAGGCCTGTAAGAGGGGACAAATAGGCCTGCAAGAGGGGACAAATAGGCCTGCAAGAGGGGACAAATAGGCCTGCAAGAGGGGACAAATAGGCCTGCAAGAGAGGACAAATAGGCCTGCAAGAGGGGACAAATAGGCCTGCAAGAGGGGACAAATAGGCCTGCAAGAGGGGACAAATAGGCCTGTAAGAGGGGACAAATAGGCCTGCAAGAGGGGACAAATAGGCCTGCAAGAGGGGACAAATAGGCCTGCAAGAGGGGACAAATAGGCCTGTAAGAGGGAACAAATCGGCCTGCAAAAAAAAACAAATGCATAGCAAAACTGTTTGTCTCTGGGTTGAATCATCCTTCTCATCCTTTGTGCACAGAAAAATGCAACAGTTTAGGGAGTATCGAGTTTAAAAAGGACGCCTTGCCCCCAATGCAGAGACGTGTATGAGCAATTATTCCTAAAATTGTGAAGGTGAATTTTTGAGGTAGGCCCGATCCCTTCAGTCCTCTCTGCTCAGGTTGGGGCATTTCTGTGTATACGTGTACATGTTTGTGCAGGTAAGAATGGAGACCGGTTGGGACGAGTCTCCAGTAAGAACCGGTGGCTTGGACTCCTAATGCTGCAAAAGCCCGCTATCTCCCAGATGCACGTCACTTTGGATAAAATCGATGCTAAATGAGATTGTAAATTGTACTGTCTGTGTGCATTTATTCCTATATTGCTGCATCCATGTGTGTTGTGTGTGTGTGTGTGTGTGTGTGTGTAGGTTCATCCCTTTAAACTGGTGCGAGCACGGTGTGACAGAAGGCCGGGCAGCGTGCAGCCTGTCTTTTATTCAACGCGACACCCAAGCATATTTGCACTTTATCCCACACAAAGTGGCCCCCTTTCACAGAGATTATTAATGCATTATTGTTATTTGTCATCATCGTCTTAGATGCTGCATTTCCAGCGACAACTAGGTAGAAACTGTACGCCTTTGGGAAAGAGGGAGTTGGAGAGCAAGCAGATGGGGGAGGAGGAGGGCCCTCGAGATGTAAAGAGAACGAGAGAGTCCTTGAGCACTCTCTCCTCGATCTGTATCCGTCTAAAAACCCATCCTCTCTACAACGCCGGGGCTATGCACCGGCCCCGGGTACACGGAGCGTCAAACACTTCACATAATGGCAAACGCAGGCGCGCAGCAACACGGCGACGAGCCGGCCAACAAGATTATGATGTTACATTGTGTGCATTTCCAGTTCCCAAACACAGATGTGTCCTAGCGGCGGGCCAAGGCTTGCAGAGCGCAGGAAACGGGGGAGACAGAAACATTTGGTACGCATCGAATTGTCTGAGCGCCGAGGCGTCGTCGCCTTCTCGCTGCTAAGCTAGCGAGAAAAAGAAGTGTGAAACCCGAGAGAGGGAGACGCGGTACGGACGGAGAGACGAGAGGTGCACGGCGAGGAAGAGAGCAGATTATTAAATGGCACAGAATGGGAATGGAAGACGGCACAAGATGGAAAGGGAGGAGAGGACTTCTGTGCCCTCTGGCGTGTGGCGAGGTGCCGATCGATAGCGGCGTAATGAGCCTGGTATTAGCCGGGGTGCAGAGGGACCCGGGCGGGGCGGCAGGAGGGCAGAGGGGGAAGGGGAGAGCCAGGACCCGATTCCCCACAGCAAACATCAGCGGCGCTGCAGCCATCAGAGCCCACACCTGAGAACCCCTATTAAAGCCAGATGACCCTCTCCTCAGCTAATAATGAATCCACTCAAATACAAACTCGCCACACACACACACACACACACACACACACTTGCACGGCACGGAGATACAGAAACACATACGTGTGCCCACACACTCACACACACACACACACACACACACACTTATATGCACACACACGCACAAGAATTCAATCCAGTGGTTGTTTTTGTATCAGCCCTATCTGTCGATCACCTTATCCCTGCCATGCCCGGACTAATGCCAAAAGCATCGCCCAAATAGGGCGAACAATGAAAAACAAAGCTTAATCCCGAGTCGGGAGAGGACTGCACTCAACACCGTCTCCCCCTTTCAATACAGATTACCCGCCAATGGCTCCCACCGCCCTCTCAAATCCACTACACATTGCCAATTTGTATTAGAAAGACACGGAGACACGGGATTTGTCTCTGGCTGGTCAACGAGGGACGGAGCGGGGCAGAGGAGGGGGGGTTGGGGGTTGGAGGAGGAGAGGGGGGCAGGAGAGCCATCAGGTACACTCCAAGCCAATCTGTTGCTTTCTCAATGCGCTCCTTCTGGTAGAGTGCGAGGGGTCCTTACAGCCCCCCGGTCGGCCGCGGGCGTCGGACCAGCCATCCGGGCCGGCAGGCACAAGCCGGGGGGAGCGCCAAGAGGGCCACGCCTGGGTCCCCTCAATAGAGGGATCAGGACAAGGACAGAGGGATGGGCCCCCCCCCCTCTCTTTGTATTCTGTGTCTCTTTACACAAACGCATCCTCCTGCCCGCTGTCACCACAGGGGAAGCCACGGCGGTGGTCCGGCCCAGGGAACAGATGGTGCAGGGGATCGCCATGTAGACAGACATGCATTTTTATTTTTTTTGTCCTTTTAAAACGGAGGTGTCATTTTAAACTTATTTTGGTCTCCAGACTTGTCTGAGGCAACTCACGTTTGCTGTCCCTTTCAATTATAACACACGCTGACAGCAGCTAAAACTCCATCTCGTATGTTGTAATTATAACATACTTTCCGTCGGGAAAGATACTCAAGTGTGTATTTTTGCAAACTCCGAGCAGAGATGTGTGGATAATGAAAGTAAGATATTTTGCTTGTGGTGGCACTCTTCATGCTAATCTTGCTTGAAGTGAGGATGAAGAATGGGAAATATGCCAGAGACGTTTACACATGCGAGGACTTTGCATTGCTGCATTGCCTACCTTAAAAAAAAATGTACCAGATTATAACAAAATTTTACAATTTTTTTTTTTTTGATATGTAATGATCGGCGTACTCCTTGTCTGCTATCCCAGTGAAGTTGGACGATAAGATGACACCCATCACAGCAGCTCTAAACCTTAATCATGCTGTGACACAAATTGTTGTGAGTCACTTGATGTTAATTAGATATTTTTGTTTTGGGGATAAAATCAAAACTGTTCCTTTTGTATCATACACACACACACACACACACACACACACACACACACACACACACACACACACACACACACACACACACACACATATATATATACACTTATACACACAAATATATATTACATGCTATGGGGCCTGGAAGTCTCTGATTCCCTGCCGTTGCTCAGAGGGATGTGCACGAGCCCATCAAAAGCAGGGCTTCCTGTTAGACGTAAGCCGCGCTATGGTAATCGCATGCTAATCACAGTTAACACCAGCGCAGGGTCCTATACTCTAGATTAATCCATCCCTCCCATATTCACGTTTTCATTAGCATAAATCAGGTTCACCCTGCCTCTGTAATTAATGTTTTTGTGTGGATGATAATAAGATATGGTGATTAGGTCATGGTACCAAAATGAAAATGACTTGTCAGCCCACCCAGCCTTAGACAGGCCCTCATGTGTTGGACTATCAATATGTGATTCCTCAAGGAAAAATTAATGACGCTGAAGAGATGTCCGGGTTTGCGGGGAGGGTGTCGAAATTAAAGGTGTACTCTCTGTATATTGCATCTTGAAAGTTTTGATTGGAATATCACATCTGACTTGTCAAATGATGCTGACGGTTCCCTGCACGGCCCCGGTGCATTTTATGTCACGATGACAGACCCGAGTTTCACAGCTCATAACACCACTTTTACACAGTCTCTGCAAAGAGCGCTTTGCTTTATAGGCTGCGTCACACTCCATAGCGTTTTACAGGTGTTTATGGGCGCGGCGAGGTGTGTGGCTTATGAATGAAGATGACAGCCGGAGCTCTGTGTGGCGGCAAATACTGCATGTGTGTACCATCCTGCAGCTATTACACAAAACCACCGGGGTACAAGTCACACCCGCAACTGTGATGTCATCTGTCCGGGAACAGCTAAGATATGTGTCCGTTGCCTTGGATGTTGCAATTTGTCAGTGTTTACAGCCAGCAGACTACCAAGCATTTCTTAAAAAAAAATGGTTGTGCGACATCAGAAATGCCCCCCCCCTTTTTATTCCCTTCCCAATTGTACTTGGCCAATTACCCCACTCTTCCGAGCCATCCCGGTCGCTGCTCCACCCCTCTGCCGATCCGGGGAGGGCTGCAGACTACCACAGGCCTCCTCCAATACACGTGGAGTCACCAACCGCTTCTTTTCACCTGACAGTGAGGAGTTTCGCCAGGGGGACGTAGCGCGTGGGAGGATCACGCTATTCCCCCCAGTTCCCCCTCTCCCCTGAACAGGCACCCCGATCAACCGGAGGAGGTGCTAGTGTAGCGACCAGGACACATACCCACATCTGGCTTCCCATCCGCAGACACGGCCAGTTATGTCTGTAGGGACGCCCGACCAAGCCAGAGGTAACACGGGGGTTCAAACCGACGATCCCTGTGCTGGTAGGCAACGGAATAGACCTCTACCCGGACGCCCCATCAGAAAGGTTTAATGAACGTCAACGTGATCTTCAGATCCTGGCGAACAACACGGTAACCTGTTTCTTAGAGCTGTCACCCGTGTTGGTGTTCATTCTGCCGACTCAGACACGAGGCCAGAACCGGGCCGGCCCGTCAACACTCTGCTAAAGGTGTTCAGGATAACGTGGGTAGTTTCTCTAGGTCTAAGAAACACAGATGAAGTATGTGGGCTGCCATTATCAATGAAGCAGAGCAGCAGCAACTCTCACTCACAGCACCGAGAACGAATGTGGTTTCTTTTCGTCAGCCTAGAGGTTTGCACTAGTACAGAGACTGACAGAGATATCGTGGATCCCAAAACATAAAGGTCCTGTATCAGTATCAGTAACGCTTTATTTCATTTCATGCACTCGTACACATGAAACGAAACGAAACACTGTTTCCCCCAGCCCACAGCAGTGCCACACAAACACAAAACCACATATCCAAAAACTACAAGAACTACAAGAACACATATATCCAAACTAACACATTTATCTAAACTAACACATATACCCAAACTAAAAAAAATAATAAAATAAATAAATCACTGTCCAGGAGAACGCACACCAGCCAGGATGACTATCAGAACTGCCGGTCTGCATGGGCTAGCAGTTAGCTTAGCCTGCTCCACTTCCACATCCTGTCAGACCGCCCTCGGTGTTTCCTCTTCGGGCACAGCTCCGGTCAGGGCTGTGGTCCTTGGACCTACAGGACGCAGCAGACCAAGCTCTCTTAGCCTATCCAACGCCAACTCTCCCACCCAGACACCTTTGACACACCTCCCCATACTCCACACGACGACCCTAAAAACACAGTCAAGGCTAGGCGAGGCCCCTGCCAGACCGCCCTCGGTGTTATCGGAACTGCCGGTCTGCATGGCCTAGCAGTTAGCTTGGCCTGCTCCACTTCCGTGTCCTGTCAGACCACCTTTGCTGTTACCTCTTCGGGCACAGCTGGTCCCTGGGCCCACAGGATGCAGCAGACTGAGCTCCCCCAGCCGATCCAGTGCCAGCTCTCCCAGCCATCAAACGAAGACAAACAAACACAGACGTGGACAAAGACACTGCATGGACGGTACTGGGTGAGGCTGCCGCAAACGTGAAGCTAAGTAAATGTTTGTGAAGACTGACGAAAATATTATAAATCAAAACTTTTGGGAAAAAGACATTGAAGAGAGCTTGCTTCACCACGAAGGGCCCTCAAGACTCTGGGGCGATGCTCTCATCACCATCGTTAAATCTGTCACCGCTAGTACCTGATACGCACACAGCAACATTCAATCTTACTACAGCCACAGATACGGAAACTTATTTTTCTCAGCCTGTTGTTTTAGTGTGTAGTTTTCTGAGCTCGTCTCCAAGTAGCGATATTACTTCATATAATATGGATAGTGAAGAACAGAAAACGACACAAAAGCATTTTCACTACATTGTCCAGGTGTTTATGAGTTGCAAAAGAGAGAGCATGTGTGTAACATCCAAATGTGTATCAGTGTGAAATAGACCCATGGGCTGCAGACGTGTCTTCTTATGTATATCCGTGTGTGCAGGTGCACTCCTGGGTACAATTGTATTTGTAAAAAAAAACAACATATATAGCTGCATACATGCAACAGTACTTGCCATTAGGTAGGGTCCCTCCCTCCCTCCCTCCTTGTTGGTTTAGTCTTGCTGGGCCTTGGCCTCCCTTGGGGGCTTCCTTGACCCCAACCCATCCTACCACGGCTGACAGCCCTGACATGCAGCATTCCTCTCAGACTGGTGACCCGAGGTGATGGACGGCATCCTCCATGCTTATCACCGTCACCCAGTCGGTCACATGAGAGCTACCAGCCAGGGATGCGACGAGCATGTACACAAAAAGCAAGGGATGAAAGCAGGAGAGCAGCAATCAATAAGAAACGGGAAAAGATGGAAAAAGATGAAAGAGAAAAACAATGATAGCAATTCCATGGCTTTATGTCCGGTTTTCGGTTTGTTTGTGCCATGTGCTTGTGTAGGTATGTGTGTGTTCGCGTGAAAGGAGAGAGGGGCAAATCTAGGGTTGGAGTTATTCCCCATTCAACCTGACACCCCTGTTCCCATGGTTATTTACGAGGACGGATGTGTAGACATGAATACCGCACTCCCAACTTCATGGCTCTCCTAACCTCTCTTTGAACCATTGAACAGCTACCTTGTTTTTTCACGGGGGGGGGGGGGCTGGAGCAGCTTTGACCAAGCCAAAACACAAAAAAAAACAACTTTATTTTTTGAGCACTTAGTCCCTCTGTCTTGGTGCTTTCAAAAAGGCATCCTGCAAGGTTGCAGTTTACGCCCCTAATCATTCCGTCATGCGCGGCAGCCTCCACATCCACACGGAAAACACCAACTCGCATGGCTGCTCGACATGTAAAACATCCAAAACTACCAGGCTACCTGCGCCGTCCCTTCCTCGGCTCACGCATTTGTGCGAAGGCTATGCGCCACCATGTCCCCGCTCGCCCCGCCACTTGTCGAAGCAGAGAAATAGCTGAATGGGAGCTTCTCAAACAGAAGCATTAATTTGCCAAGTGTGTTTCTAAGTTATTCCCGCTCCCCACAGCTCAGCAGTGGCTGACCCCTCTCCCCTTCTGTCTGCTAAGAGGCCTATGGGGAGGAATCAGCCCAAATTACCTTTATTGATCCAGAGAGACAGGTGAATACCAAGCAGGTCTCTTCTCCTCTCAGTCCTCTTATCTTTTGTCGACCCTTTTTAATCTTTCCATTCCATCTCCCTCTCTTATAATTCCCTGCGTCCGTCTGATTGTGTGGGATTGTAATTGTGTGTCTGTATTTTGGACATTTATGTGAACTATTAAAATGCAATACAAATGGCTAGAAATGAGGTAGGAGAGTAGGAAGGGTGGAGAGAGAGAGAGAGAGAGAGAGAGAGAGAGAGAGAGAGAGAGAGAGAGAGAGAGAGAGAGAGAGAGAGAGAGAGAGAGAGAGAGAGAGAGAGAGAACTCCAAACGCCACAACCATAACTTACTGTGTCGGCTACTGTGATGATTTAGTGTTTGAATTTCGGCTGATATGATTAAACCTCCCCTCTCGTTGCTCATCTTTCATCGGCGACGGTGTGAGCGGGGACGGCGAGCGGCTGTTTTTCTGCCTCCACTCCAACGCTGTCCTCTCGCCCCAGCATACAAATCACTGTGGCAGTGGAAAAGATACTCCATTAGGTCCAACTCTGAGTTAAATCAATGCGTGACTTATCAAATGAAATAGGGGATTATCTGGTAATCACCTGGCAAACGTTGCTGAAATTGTAATTATCTCTACTGCTCACGTCTCGGGGAAAGGGGACCAAACTAACTATTTATGTGGAGGTAAAATAACACGGTGAAGAAAAGCACAATAGCCACACGGACAGAACGTGTGTGTGTGTGTGTGCGCGCGCGCGTGTGTGTGTGTTTGTGTCTGCTGAGGAGAATGAAATGTGTTGCGTGCTTTCCCTAGTTTGACAAAGACATAACACGGAGGCTCACCACACGAAGAGATTTATGTTTCTTCTTATATCTCATTAATTGCCATCGGCCTCAGTACCGCCTCATCACAGCTCACTCCTGCCAACGCAGAGCTGCCACCAGGTAGTGCATCATCTACCTAAAAGGAAGAACGGATGACAGACGTGTTCACTGGGTGCATCGTGAGTCCATACAGGTACTGCACTCTGTGTAGCCTACTTAAGTGTATGTCAATATTTATTCAGTATTCCGAGGGAAAAAAAAAAAGCCATGAAAATACATTTTAAATACGTGTATTACAAGCCTATCAGGGGCGGTTGCACTTTACATACATACATCACCCAGAGCTGAAATTTCCAAGATAGAAAAATGTAAATACTTCTTCCAAAAAACAAAAAACCAAAAAAACTATACGTCTGAATTTAAGCATGTAACAAACTAGGGTTTGGAGAATCAGATGTTATCTAAAAGTGCAACACAGCCCCCAGGTGGTAGCACTGGACAGTTACATTACAGGATCAGAGAGCAGTTAGACACGTCAGGGGTATATTGTTATATTGGTAATACATGTACCGGTTCCTTTGCTGGCCAACCAGACGCTGTCATGGCCATATAAACTAACACAAGGCAATTATAGGCCACTTTAAAGGAAATACCACTGATATTGCTGCGTGTCCATCATCTTAATATGATAAGGAGGAATGACACCTGACTGAAGACAACTGAAACAGTACCTGCTCGGACCTCCATTTCTGCAAAAATGAACTCAGGGTTTTGGGGGACAGTTTAGGAAACAGTAGAGAGGTCAGCGGGTGATGGTGTTGATATAACACTCTGCAAGTAACCTCCGAAACTGCCAGTAATGACAGACTAAACATGAAAAACACCACAAAACAGA
Organism: Lampris incognitus; assembly: GCF_029633865.1. Classification (NCBI taxonomy): domain Eukaryota; kingdom Metazoa; phylum Chordata; class Actinopteri; order Lampriformes; family Lampridae; genus Lampris; species Lampris incognitus. The sequence goes on along the minus strand of NC_079225.1, from coordinate 16,602,442 downwards.
CACAAGGCCACACGGGACTGTAAATTGAAGAGACGCTGTCTTACATGTCCTGCATCCTTCCTTCCCTGTAAGACGTTAACTTCCCCGACTAACATATTTACGACAGCTGTTGCTCAGCATGTACACATGTTGAGCCATTTTTAGAGACGAATTACTACCAGGATAAGAATGACACTGGAGCTCCACTGCTAAAACACTAGCATACTCCCGGTACGGCAAGTATATTTCCGGTACGGGAAGCACGCAAGTGTTTCCGGTGTGGGAAGAAGGCGGAGACGGAAGTGGGAAGTGGGAAGATGGCGGCGCAAATTCACGTTTGCAGCAGCCTCATCCAGTACTGGTGTGGGAAGATGGCGGTACGAATTCACGTTTGCGGCGGCCTCACCCGGTGCCGTCCACGTAGTGTCTTTGTCCTCGTCTGCGTCTGAGTTTGTCTTCGTTTAATGGCTGGGAGAGCTTGGTTTGCTGCGTCCTGTGGGCCCAGAGACCACGGCCTTGCCTGGAGCTGTGCACGAAGAGGTAACACCGAGGGCGGTCTGACAGGAGGCGGGGCAGGCTAAGCTAGCTGCTAGCCCATGCAGACCGGCAGTTCCGATAACGCCGAGTGCGGTCTGGCGGTGGCCTCGCCTAGCCTTGACTGTTTTTAGTGTCGTCATGTGGAGTGCGAGGAGGTGTGTCGAAGGCTGGGAGATCTAACGTTGGATCGGATGAGGGAGCTTGGTCCGCCGCATCCTGTGGGCCCAAAGACCACGGCCCTGACCGGAGCTGCGCCCGAAGAGGATACACCGAGGCGGTCTTGCGGGGGGGGGGGGGGGGCATGCTAAGCTAACTGCTAGCCCATGCAGTCATCCTGGCTGGCGTTCGTTCTCCTGGACAGTGACTGTTTTTTTTTTTTTTTTTTTTTAGATGTATGTGTTATATATGTGTTCTTGTAGTTTTTGGGTATGTGTTTTTGTCTTTGTGTGGCACTGCTGCGGGCTGGGGGAAACCATGTTTAATTTCATGTGCGCAAGTCCATGAAATGAATGACAAAGTGTTTCTGATTCTGATACTTGTATTTTCTTTTAATGTGGTCATGGTCGCAACAACTAAGGGTATTTTGACCCCCCCCTCAAAAAAAAAACAAATAAATAAAAATAAAAAAGTTCCCTGTTACATTATGATTGCTGAATGTGGGCCCTTCACAGCCACACCAGCTGCTGTCCCTTAATGTCCCAGTAATCAGGATGGACGATGTCTTCCTATGAGAGACATAACAACGTGCCAGTATCATAAAGTCCCCTTGCAACAATATCTACCTTACCTTTACCATGCATAGAAGTATCTGAAATAAAACAGTCCTCATTGTGTGCGTATGTGTTCTGCCCTGCACAGTGAGTGGACGACTGGCTTTTCCCGTTCATTGACGCCCTTGCAGCAGTAAAGGTATGGCGCCACCCTCTGGCTTACAATGGAAATGACACGGAGACGTTACATTGAAACAGCCATACCTTCATAGATACAGATTCATCGATAGGTTTCAATCCAAGTATGAGGCAGGCAATGGATGACGTATTCAACATTAATGCTAATTCAGAGAAACGAACTCTGCTATCTCTTCCTGCAGCTCCAACAACTAGCTGCCTGTTCCCACAGACACACCAAGGTGTGACTGTGGGAAGCCGGTCTTATGGCTTTAGTCACACTGTGTGTGAGGGGAGTCTTGTCACCTGGCCTGGTGTCAGCGGTCCATGTCACCCTCTCTGAAACCACATGCCCAGCGTCCCTTTGCAGCGCACAGGATCATGAAACACACTTCAAAACGAGATATTCACCTTTCTGAAAAATGAAATATTTTCCAGGACAGAATAATTGCTGGCATGAAAGGTAACTCATTGCATAGTGCAGATTTCATTAGCTATCTTGATCCTGGTGCTTAAAAAAATTGAAATTTTAAAGGTTTCAACGTTTGGAAATATTCAACAACAGACATCAAGTTCCACTTTCTTAACTGCGTGTAAAGCATTTTCCAAGTTTGTGTTTGTTTGCACAATTTTCTTTACCACCCCAAGCAGAATATGCCCTGTCAGGAAAATAAAACTCAGGGGTTTATTGCAAGAGAAGCGGGCCTTCTGTACTGAAATATGATATAACCAATCAAAACTGTTGGTCTTGTGTTTTGACTATCTGACTAAATCAGGATCAAGTTCAAATCAATTCATCTGTAAATGAATGGCATTTGCCAAATGAAGTTTGGTATGAGTAAATGTGCAGTTGGCAGATGACTGTCGTGTAGACTCGGGAAGGCTGTGCAACCTTACAGGGGTCTGTTCCTCACACCTCCTGTAACACCACCGACCGCTGGGAAAATGAAATGGTGGACACGGAAAGCTGAAGCACCTCAAAGTTTAACAAAGTTCATCGGTGTCGACTGAGAAGAGGACGGTGAAGAAAAGAAATGGGATCATTAGTTCAGAAGAAGATAATAATATGTGTTTACTGAACTAAGATACTGCCTTTCAAACCAGGTAAACTAGTATCTCTTAATTTTATCACCTTTTGTTATCAGGACGACAGCACGGTGGCGCAGTGGTTAGCACAGTCGCCTCACAGCAAGAAGGTCATGGGGTCGTCCTCTGTGTGGAGTTTGCATGTTCTCCCCGTGTCTGCGTGGGTTTCCTTCGGGTGCTCCGGTTTCCTCCCATAGTCCAAAGACATGTAGGTCAGGTGAATCAGCTGTACTAAATTGTCCCTGTGTGTGTGTGTACATGTGTGTACATGTTTAGCTATCCTAATGTGGACCAAATGTCCTCATTAGGATAGAAAAACCAGAAACTACCTACCTTGTGTGGCAATTTTAGAGGTCCTCACAAGTAAAAGGGTCTATTTTAGGGTTAGGACTTGGGTTTAGGGTTAAGGTTAGAATTAGGGTAAGGGTTAGGGTTAGGGTAAGGGTTAGGGTTAGATATGTAGTTTGCATGGTTAAGGTTAGGGTTAACGGCTAGGAAATGAATGTAGTCAATGAGGGGTCCTCATAAGGATAGTGAAACAAGTGTGTGTGTGTGTGTGTGTGTGTGTGTGTGTGTGTGTGTGTGTGTGTGTGGCGGGCAGGCCCTGTGATGGCGGCCTCTCCGGGGTGTCTCCCCGCCTGCTGTCTAATGACTAGGCTCCTGCATCCCCACGATCCCGATTGGGATAAGCGGCTTGGATAATGGATGGGGGATGGATGGATGCTATCAGGAAATGAGTAAATGAGAGTAATGTGTTACACACCAGTACACCCACTGGTAAAAGCCCATCTGAAACCATGTTAGGGTAGTTAAACCCAATAGAAATGACCATCCTGCAGCTGCAGCTAGTGGCCCCAGTGGTTAAGCACTGTTGCCTCACAGCAAGAAGGTCCTGGGCTCGAACCCCAGGCCGTCCCAGGTCCTTTCTGTGTGTAGTAGGCAGGTTATTCCTCCATTTGGGGGGGTGGGGGGATGGAGGGAGAGGGGGTGTGACCAGCCACTGGTGGTGAGCCTTATAGGTGAGCTAACTTCACGCTTAACCTGGTGTCACTCAGAAAACACCAGCCCCCATCCCCCAATTCTGGGAAAGCATCGGTTAGCTGGAGGTCATTTAGCTCGTCTTATTCATTCCCAAATATAAGATCCTCATTTAAACTAATCATAAGAGTGAGGCTCAGCACAGTCTTAGATAACGGTGGATAAAACGTCACCGTGATTCTTTGTTTCCAGAGCATATTGATAACAACCACATCAGTTATAGCTACTTCTCTGAAGTCTATGGATCAATACAGTGCCAGGGACAATATACCAGTGAAAACCAACCGGTTCATTAAACAGTGTCTGTCAAGTTTAGGTCACTAGTTCAGAGGACAGGGCACGAGAAAGCTGCACGTTGCCCCCGGTACGTTCACAGAGAGCCATATTGTTCATCAGGGAGTGCAAACTTTGCACCCACCATTGCCGACACCTCGACACGACCTTAAAGGTTCCCACCAAAACTCCAAAGTCCGACACCAATGGAAGCTGAGGAGGAGAGGAGTTCATGTCAGAATGAAAGAATGAAAGCCACTTATTGCCTTGTTCAGGGGCACAGGCAGGACTTCAGGGTTTTACGAGACGCTGTTGATCCAAAACATTATGACCACTCACGGTTGAACCGAATATTGTTGATCATCTCCAAACAAGGGCACTTGCCAAGGTCTGGGTAGATTATTTGGTAAGCGAACAAGCAGTTCTCATAGTCAACACGTTGGCTGCAGAAGGATTTATTTCTCTTTTGGGTTTGCTCGTGGCTGCAGACATCCACTTCCTTTGCAGAGATTGATCAGGATTGTCTCATTTTATCTCATGTGTGCCGTGGTGACAGGCCTTGTGGAGTGCCCGTCTGCACACAGGGCAGCTTCCACACCGGAGGAAGCATCGTGCAGGGAACAGTGGAGACGTCTGCTGAGCCTCACTTTCCCCACGGGGAGTAAACACACAGTGTGCAGCTTTACCGTGTGGTGTCAAGCAGGTTAGTTGGTCACACTTTATTTGAAGGGGTGTGCATAAGACTGACACGACACCTGCCATGAACATGAAGGAGTCAAGTCAAGGAGTCTTTATGCATGTTCATGACTGTCGTCATTAAGTGTCATTCAGTCAGTTATGTCATTTTTAATGCAAAGTTGGGATTGTTTGAGATGTCTTTGTTGTAGCAGCCAGAGTTGGACCAAGCCGCTCGTGTCATGTCATGGTTATGACGGCGTCATGTCAGTCTTATGCACACCCCTTCAAATAAAGCATTACCGCTTAATTTAACATTTTCGGTGTTGGAACTTAAATATCAAACAAAAGTAATGAGGAAAATAATGCCTTGGAACCTGGTTGTGTCTCAAACTATGAATGTATTGGCTGTGTCTGACTTCATACTCAGGGGCCGCTTCATGTATCGACCACTGACTCTAAAAGCTTGCATCTTCAAGATTGGTTGTGTTGAACGTACTGACATCTATGGTGATACTGAACATTGCATTGGCATCCAATGAGACTGGCACCAGAGATTCATCCAGGATTAAACCCAGTCATGTGGTGCTCGTGTGTCAGCAGAACTAAAAGACAAGGTTGGAAATATGCATAGTACTATGTGCTGGTACAGACGAAAAGACAGGAGGTGGAGGTGGAGGTGGCAGAGTTGAAGATGCTAAGATTTCCATTGGGAGTGACGAAGAAGGACAGGATTAGGAACAATTATATTAGAGGGACCGCTCAGGTTGGACGGTTTGGAGACAAGGCAAGAGAGGCAAGATTGAGATGGCTTGGACATGTGTGGAGGAGAGACGCTGGGTATATTGGGAGAAGGATGCTGAACAGGGAGCTGCCAGGGAAGAGGAGAAGAGGAAGGCCAAAGAGGAGGTTTATGGATGTGGTGAGGGAGGACATGCAGGTGGTTGGTGTGGCAGAGGAAGATGCAGAAGACAAGAAGAAATGGAAACGGGTGATCCGCTGTGGCGACCCCTAACAGGAGCAGCCAAAAGCAGTAGTAGTAGTAGCAGTAGTAGTAGTAGTAGACTAGGTGCTGGTACAGGTCTTCTATACGAGGTCTGCTATATCTATATGTCAGACACTTCTCTTCCTTGTGTCTGTACTGAGTTTGGGCACCCAAAGTAATGTATGGCAATCGTAGCCTTGTTGCCAAGGCCACTTGTGCTGCATAAAGCCTCCCCTCCCTGTCTTATTCTTTCTCATTTGGTCGTCTTATCAAGACATAAAGTCAGCAGAATCAGGAAAAAATGGCAACCGGGCAAAAACGTTCGTGACTTGGATGATTACTGTCTAAAATAAAGTATAAAAGATGACATTTCTTTGTATGTCGAACCCCTTTCAGGATTTCAGCTTTAATTTTGTGAGGACGGTAACAGTTCCTGCTGAGGACACTGTAGACAGAGAAGGACACTTTGAACCCACCGGCCACGTCTTGCTCATACCCACATTCACTGATATTCGTTCACTTGTCCCTGTCAGTCATCGGACTGCTGGTGTCCCTGTGCCTGCATGAATTACCACTGCTACTTATACTTTTCTTATATTTCTTTTTTTAAATATTTTTCTTATATTTACTTTTACATTTTATTATTTGTTTATTTTTTATATTTCCCTACTTTTTCTTATATTTTTCAGTATATTTTTCACATCATCTAGCAAAATGTCCCTACGTATGCCTATCATCAGCACGAATATTGATTCATACTGATATTGGTATTGATTTCAGGAAGAAAAAAAAGAACCAGCGGATAATAAACCCAGGGAAACGATATATCTGGTATCAACTGTACTTTATTGCCTGTGTAAGAGACAACAGGTTGACATGAGGTAGAAATATTGGGCATAACTTAAACCGGCAGCTCGTCGTTTCACCAAAGAAGAATTCATATCTATTTACAGTGATTTACAAAAATAAATTAAAAAAATATATATATTATATGACATTTCGTAATAGAGAGAAGTCAATTCCGCTCCTTTGCGACGACCTCTTCGTCCTCACTCTCTTCATCGCTGCTGGAGTCTTCATAGAGGCAGATGGTGGCCTGCACGGGGTAGTGACGCAGCAGTGTTTCTGCGTCCTGGTACAGGTAGTCGAAACATCTGGATTTTGGCCAGTACAACCTAGAAACACAAGGTACGTTTAATTTAAAAAAAATAACGCAAGCTGGTCCTGAATATGAGCCAACCCTATGTGATGTTGACCTACTTCACTGGGTGAGTGACCTGGGCAGTCTTGGGTCGTTTGGCCCCTGAAAGACCTCCATGCTGAGGGGTTAAAACGAGCGGTCAGGTTAAGGAATAACACCCACACACCTTTACAATATGACAGCCAGTCTTTCGGAGCCATGTTTGGTTGTTTTTACCGTGTGTGCCGCAGCGGCTTGTCTGGTCCACGGCCTCCACAAGCTTCTGGACGGGCGATCTTCTGGAAAAGCAGAAGTTAGTCCGGTCTTCTCCATGGCTGCTCGCGCTGCTCTAGTCCTCCCGCGCGTCGCGTCCTCGCGCCGGACGTCTCTATTTAACGGGGGCGCCCCCCGTGCCGAGGTGCCACATCACACTTGAGCAAACCCCGGCCATCTGTCCCCCCCGCTTTACCCGCGCTACTTTCACAGCTAAATCAGATGGCGAGGACACTGACAGGCTTTCTCATGGCGGACATGAGCCAGTCTGCGACATTTGGTCAACGGTTTGTTTGTTGTTTTTTTTAATTCATCTAATTTGACGGGTCACTCCGTTTGTCGTGTATCGTAACGGGCTCTGGCCAATTACCGCCACAAATAGGCCCAGTTTACGATATAAATCCGCATTTCGATCCAGTTGGAGCTATCAGTGCGAATACTTCCGGCCCTTTAGTTGGACCCAACGGCTCCGTTAAGGCTGCCGGCTCGGTTCTCCGGTGACGTCACCGCTGCCGAACCCTGTATCCAGCATTGATCGGTTGGTGCGGGCAGGTGTGAAGAACCACGTGTCACCGCGCTGTTAACTGGAGGAGCGACACGCGCCGCTGGGCTCATCAGCCTGCTGAGGGCTGAGGAGAGTCACAGAGGGGGGCGGGCGGCTGGTGCTAATTGGGGAGGGGGGGGGGCGCCATTTTCCTCGGCGCAGCACACCTGACAGCTGCTTTAATGGCCACACAGTCACGGTTATTAAGTAGGACAATGCGGCCTATAGATTTTATCAGGGTTCGTAGACGGTGGATGATCGACAGCCGAGACGAGGCGTGGTGGTGGGTGTGAACGTGATTGACAGCCACGAGAATTGTCCAATCACATTAGATTAAAAAAAAACATTAAAACAATACCAATTCGCTGCCAATAAAAGTGGGAGTGTCTGGGGCGCGCAGAACTGCGCCCCCTGGAAAATCTGGAGAAACCAATGAGACAGCAGCCTCAGGTCGCCTGCTCGCCAAAAGGAAGTACGTGTATTCAGACAGGAATCAACCAAACACCATCTGGAACCAACATTTAATGGCTGCTGACAGGCGCTCACAGACTGAAAACACTTTTATTTCATAATCATTTGCATTGCACAACTAAATTATATTCAACATGTTTAAGTAGATTTTCATCTTTTGACGTTTGAAGGGGCGGCGCCCCAGCGCCCCCTACTGGCCAGCCGCCACTGGTACAGCCGCAATTTACAGTTTAATCCCATAAACTGTTTAACACTGTTTAACACTGTCTAACAGGAGGAGTGCTCACACAGGAAACACCGCCCCCCCTGTGAAGTGAGCCACAGTGCGGGGATCACTTCCATTTACTGCTTCAGACCTGACAAACACTCGAGCACCATTGACCCCACATACTCACCCATTTACTGCACACATAGACTCGGTGGAGTTTGTATGTCCTTGAGTCGTATTGTATGAGGTGTATTTGCTCCGGTGAAGCACAGACGAGAGAAAAAAAAGGAAGGGTTGATCTTCAGCCTCTTCGTCACAGCTGTGCAAAGCAGCCCTCTTGCAGCAGTGAGGTTTATAACGAGGCGTCACTTCGTCTGAAAACAGCGGAGCTGTAATGTCAGCCTGGGATCAAGCTACTGAGCATGTGTGTGTTGCTGCTGTGTGTTTTGGCAGACAATTAAATCATATTTCTTCATTGTCAATCAGCAGGATGCCGCACGATGCACTTTTGCTGGCATCGGTGGTCAGGATCAGGGAAACTAAACTGGAGAGAGACAGAACTAAATGTTCAATGCCCCCCCCCAAAAAAATTACCAGTAAATTAGGGCAGAATAGTCATTTAATAAAACAACTACACAAAAAGAAACCCATCTGCTCAGTATAAGAATAAGACAGATTTTAGATATTAACATGTCTTTCTGTCCTCCACTAGCAAAGATCTTGCAATGTTATAATTCATTCATGGTGCGAAAAGACGGGGGCATCCAAGGCCAAATCCGAGGCGTTTTAGTCACCGCGGGGATACCAAGGGCACCGCCGGCATCTTTTATTATACCACCGACACACACGGGGCCCAGCATGCGTGAGAAGACAGACATGAACTCAGCGGGAAGGTTTCTGGGAAGCTGGAGCTTCCCAGAAACCTTCAGCTACCGAATGTACCACATGATATGTACCGAGACACCCATTCATGAGTCATATTCAATCTCACTATTTTCTCTCTCCCTCTCTCCCCCCCTCTCCCTCTCTTTCTGCCACCATCTTTTACCCTTCACTGGTCTTTCTAATCTCATTTTGATCAACTTGCTCTCCTGCTCGGTATCCGCCGGTCACATCTCTCCACCTCTCTTCCACATCATTATCTACACCTCTATTTTTGACATCTCAACACTTCCCTCCTGACAGCCTCTTCAGCCGCGGAGAACATCCGCGTCCACCCGCAGCTCAATTAGAGACTGTTCCCGGGCATACTATGTCTACAATGTGTTGACATATATGTAGACTGAACTATTTCATGGCTGTTTTGAGCCCCCCTTTTTTTTTTGGACACTCGGATAAAAGATCCCAAATCAGTGTTGCAGGCGTTGCACCTCGATGACAGAAGTTACCGATATTTTCAAGTATTGGCTGTCTCAGGCCTGCCCGCAGAAGTGTCTGGGCCCCTGAAGACGTCCAGTGCAGTGGATGGGACCCCACCCCAAATCTGCTTTACTCATACCTAAGCATCACTGGGCATCCTATTGGGTGGCACGGTGGCCCAGTGGTTAGCGCTGTCACCTCACAACAGGAAGATCCTGGGTTCGAACCCCGGGGCTGGGCTCCTGAAAAGGTCCGGTGCAGTGAATGCCCCCCCTCCCATACATGTAAACTGAAAGAGACTTACTCCATAATGGGCACTACATAGACACACACACACACACACACACCCCATAATAGATCTCTTAAACACACGTAGACACACCAAGTTCAACAAAGACCTGCTACACTTACACCACACGTTTCTTGGTAGAAAATGCCATTTCTGACCTTGTGGCTTCATCTTTGTTTCTTACACAGACATCCTCCCTCTCTAACTGGATGCAAAGTCCTCTATAATGTGTTTCAAGTCCTTCTGTTCAGCCAGTTCACACTCAATGGCAGGATAGGGTTAGGCTTATATTTATGATGAACATGATTATTGTTGGCCCTGGGTTGTCTTAATATGTTCCTCACATTTCAGCGAGCAGCTGCTGAGTTTTCATCAAATCCTTATCGTACGCTCCTCAGGAGCAAACCTGTTTTCTCATATGTCTTGATGCGTGCTCAATAATCCAGGTAAGAAAATCAAAGAAGGTTGAATCAGTTCATCTGGACACAGCGGTTATTGACAGATATGTCTCACCACTCATCTGAGTGACCTCTTCGGTCTCAGCTGACTGCAGGTATCCCCACCCTCCTTATAAACAATACAGTGACATAACGACCGAAACCAATGATCAGTTTCATATGCAAATATGGGTGTGACTATTAACTAGAGTTACAACAGCCATGTGGACTATTCACGGAGGATTTGGGGATAGCTGCAGTCACAGCATTGTAAGATGGCAACCGAACGACCATCCCTGAACCGGGGCTGGGGGGGGGCTAAGAGTACATCTGTCTCCATCATACAATGCTGTGATTGGAACGATCCCTCAATCCTCTGTGAATAGTCCACATGGCCATTCTAGGTCTTGTTAATGGTCACACCCATATTTGCATATGAAACTGATCGTTGGTTTCGGTCGTCTGTACTGTTTATAAGGGTGGGGGGGGGATACCTGCAGTCAGCTGAGATTGAAGAGGACCCTTAGATGAGTGATGGAACATATCTGTCAATAAACGTTGTATCCATGGGAACTGATTCAACCTCCTTTGTTTTCTCAAATGGAGCCATCTGATCTCTGACAAGAGCCTTGAATAAAATTCCTCCTCTGATGACCCCAAAGCATATTAAAAGGAAACACCAAAAGACTCCCTGAAGATTTCCATGACTGTACTATGATTTTAAAGGTGTAAAAATGTTTATGTTTAATATCCATCCATTATCCAAACCACTTTTCCTGTGTAGGGTCACGGGATGCTGGAGCCTATCCCAGCAGCCACTGGGCGGCAGGCGGGGAGACACCCTGGACAGGCCGCCAGGCCATCACAGGGCCATATGTTTAATATGAGAAATAAATAATAATTAGTATGAAGGTGGGTTTTTTTCTTCAGAATTTGAAGAGCGACATTTCTTAAACAGATGACTGGGTTCCCTCAAGCAACTGTTTGTCAAAGCTGGTGTGCTTGTTACCTTGTGACCTTTAACCTCCTGAAAAGTGGATTAAAGAATAAAGAGCTGTTTGCAGTGAGAGAAGTCTATGGAAGAGATCAAGCCAAATTTATTCGTAAAGGTCTACATCACAGTGTAGTCCCATAGGGCTTTACAACCAGAATTAATGCAACGCACGACATTCCCCCTAACCTCTGACCTTCGATTTGGATGAGGAAAAACTCCACAGAGGCAAACGCTGTCAGATAAAAACAATATGGCAGAAATCTCTTGAACACTGTTAGACGAGGACAGAGGGTCTCTCCTCCAGGACAGATAGGCATGCAACAGGTGCAAGCAGCAATAAACTTACAATAACCACTCAATGAGGCATTTAACGGTTACACAAGTGAAACAACATAGATTATACGCAATTATTAGATAAGTTATACTGACATGAGCAAAATTTAATGACCATATAATTTATAGCAAGAAGGTCCTGGGTTTGAGCCCTGGGGTAGTTCAGTCTTGGGGGGTCGTCCTGGGTCGTCCGCTGTGTGGACTTTGTATGTTCTGCGTGGGTTTCCTGTGAGTGCTCCGGTTTCCTCCCACACTCCAAAGACATGTAGGTCAGGTGACTCGGCCGTACTAAATTGTCCCTAGGTGTGAATGTGTGTGTGTGTGTGGGGGGGGGGGGGGCTGTGATGGCCTGATGGCCTGTCCAGGGTGTCTCCCAGTGACTGCCGGGATAGACTGCAGCATCCCCGTGACCCTGACAGCAGGATAAGCGGTTTGGATAATGGATGGATGGAATTTATAGCAAAACACAATGAACACACATATTGAAGAACCGAGAATCCGGCGTCCTCCACAAACGCCATCACAGAGCAGGTATGACCCCATGCATCAACACCGGTTTCAGTACCAGGGGGCCCTGGAAGAGAGAGAGTCCTCATACACACAGGCGTGACACTCGCAACTGATGGAGGGAAAAGTAGAGAGAGAGATTGATGCACAGCCGGAGGCGACACTAACGGTGCAGAATCACACATAAACAAAAGGAAAAACAAGAGACAAACGGAAGTCTCCGGGGGGGCTGGAGACCCCGGGTCAAACACAACGCAAGCAGAAGCCTTGTCCCCACAGCCACGAGACCACAGCTAGAGGCAGAACCTCTGCTGAGAGAGAGAGAGAGAGAGAAAGAGAGAGAGAGAGAGAGAGAGAGAGAGAGAGAGAGAGAGAGAGAGAGAGAGAGAGAGAGAGAGAGAGAGAGAGAGAGAGAGAGAGAGAGAGAGAGAGAGAGAGAGAGAGAGAGAGAGAGAGAGAGAGAGAGAGAGAGAGAGAGAGAGAGAGAGAGAGAGAGAGAGAAACACTCTCTCTCGCTCTCAAGACCAGCTGGGTAAGGAACCCAACTGGTCCTGAGACCAGTTGGGTTCCTTACCCAGCTGGAACCCTCTTACCCAACTGGTCCTGAGGCTGAGAGCACAAACCTGTTCTATCAACACACCTCAGGAACAGAACACATCACCAATCAGACCCAATCAAATGACCAAACAGTTAAAACAAAACTGCATCACACATTGGCAAACACAAACAAAAACACAGAGCAAAATGTGATGCCATCTGGCTCTAAATGGACAGTACCCTGTAGCAGATGATGTGAGCATGGTGACCGATCAGCAACTAAAAAGCACCTAGACTGTGTGCAGACTGAGTGAGCACAGCCCTGCTGTTGAAAAGGGGAGACAGAGGAAGACCTGCTCCCTGCAGAGCAAAGGCTGTGCTGCCACTGCAGCCTCAGCGAGCCTGAAACAGAGCTACACTTCCTCACCACAGGTGAAATATAGTATATAAACATGCTAGAGAAGCACATTTTAAACAGTTCCAACTACTAACAAAAGGTTTTCTAAACCTGCCAAATGAAGAAAAACTTCCAGTCCTACTAGAGGAAGACCCAGAGAGCTGTACGTTAGCAGCGGTCTATGTTGCTGCCTGCCATAAAGTGAGGCACAGCGAGTGTAAGTTAGCAGCGGTCTATGTTGCTCCCTGCCATAAAGTGAGGGACAGTGAGTGTAAGTTAGCGGCGGTCTATGTTGTTGCCTGCCATAAAGTGAGGGACAGTGAGTGTAAGTTAGCGGCGGTCTATGTAGTTGCCTGCCATAAAGTGAGAGACAGTGAGTGTAAGTTAGCGGCGGTCTATGTTGTTGCCTGCCATAAAGTGAGGGACAGTGAGTGACAGCCACCTGACACACGTTGTTGCTGTTATATTAGATGACAGTATGTTCGTTTAGTGTTTCTTTGCTGTAGTACGTTTGTTTTCAATAATGTTCTCCAATTATTGTTGAGCTTTTTCAGTGTTTATACCCTTGCTTTGGCAATATGTAGTGTTATGTCATGCCAATAAAGCCATCTGAATTGAATTGAATTGAGAGAGGGAGGGAGAGAGAGAGAGAGAGAGAGAGTGAGAGCAAGAGAGGGCTGCACCCAAATGTGCATACAAGCATACTATTTAGTACATCAGAATAGGATGAGAGAGTTTTTAGCATGTCCGATACCATAGTATGCATCAGACAGTATGTGATCAATCCCCAGATGTCGCAAGCTACATCCAGAGAAACATCAATAGTGTGCAAACACTTGACACCACACTGGCGTGAGTATCCCACTTTGCAATGAGATATTTCACAGCAAGGACCAACGATGGTGGAGGGCGATGCAGTGGGTCAGCACACTGGTAGCAGTTCATACACAGCATGGCGTCACTGACCTGCAAAGAGCTGAAAGGAAGTGGCGCAGCTCTAGCATGAGGTAGTATGGCCGCATTATAGTATTTTTTTACTCACGTACTAATGGTACGTACGCTGGGAGATAGTACACATGGGTGATTTCAGACACAACCAGAGGCAGAGACACAGTAGGAGTGCTCATATGCTCATATCTGACAGACAGCAGTAGTTTTGAAGGGTGCGAGGCTTCCAGGAAGGTTGAGGATATCCTCATCAGCAGGACCACGAGATTAGTGCCAAACTAGAAAAACTAATTACATCGCCCGTCTGAAACCCTCCCGGAGAGGGGGATAGTCAGGATAAGAATCAAAATAAGGACAAATTCACGTAACAATAATTGATTGGTTAAGTTTCCTCTATTAATCCCCTTGGGGAAATTCAGTACCAACTAGTCCAAAGGTAGTGTGGAAAGGTGGGGTTTCCGTTAGGATTTGAAGCAGGCTGCAGAATCAGACTCTGATGTCGGCAGGCAGACTATTCCTAAGAAAGGCGGCAATAAAAGAAAAGGCTTTGCAGCCTGCAGGGCTTCTTTTTAACTCCGAGGACAGACAGGATGCCTGAACTTTGGGATCGGAGAACGCTGGGTGGATGGACGAGACGGAACAAGCCCGTCCATCCGTTATCCAAAACGCCATTTGAATTCCTCCTGCTCCCAGGGTCGTGGGGATGCTGGAGCCTATCCCAGCAGCCATTGGGCCGCAGGCGGGGAGACACCCTGGACAGGCTGCCAGTCCATCACAGGGCCCCCACACACACACATTCATACCAAGGGACAATTTAGTATGGCCGATTCATCTGATCTGCATGGATTTGGGTGGAAACCGGAGCACCCGGAGGAAACCCACGCAGACACGGGGAGAACATGCAAACTCCACACAGAGGACGACCTGGGATGACCCCCAAGGTTGGACAACCCCGGGGCTCAAACCCGGGACCCTCTTGCTGTGAGGCGACTGCGCTAACCACTGCACCACCGTGCCGCAGAGGGAACAAGCCCATGAGGTATTTTATTCACTGGCAGTAGCACTGACCACTGGCATTGATAGGGAGCCAGTGAAGGGAGGTTAGAGTTGGTGTAATATGGTAAAATGTCCTCGTTTCAGTCAGGACTCTAGCTAGCAGCGTGTGTGGTAGGCTGAAATAAAAAAGACATGCAATAATCTAGACTGAATCAAACAAAACCATATTTCAGGGTCTCAGCATTTGCCTCGGACAAGGTAAACTGAATTTTAGGACTATTTCCTGGGTGGAAAAAAAAAAGCAGTCACGGTAAGCTCTGGAATTTACCAGTGTCTTCGTGTCACAGCTGCGATTGAAGAACACCATATCATCGTCTGAATTCCTCCAACGTAGCCCCGGTGAGATGTTTCTGTGACTCCAGTTGATATTCGGTGAAACAGAATTAGCGCCGGTATAATGGGAATGTGGCGTTAGCAAAGCCAGTGTGAGACACAGGTAACTGGGAGGACCGGGCTGTGTGCCAACAGCTTGGAGCTGTTAATTATTTCTCTTTTTCTCTCCTCTCTGGGTTTACCCTCCATTTGTTTCCTCCAAACAAACAGCAGCCCAGATGCACCCCCTGCCAGGCGAAAAGGGTTCACAACTCCAAATTGGAGGAATCCAGCATCTCTCCATTTGGATAATGACACACAACTGGGTTTTATTTTCTGGCCCAATTTGTGGACTTCTGAAGGCCCTCCGAGGAGGTAGAGGAGCGGATTAGATGACATGATGATGAGTTAAAACCACAGCCTGTGATTTCACTCCACCTCAATCTACTCTGCACCACTAAGAGGGCACATCTAAACCTTTCCACATTTCACCGGTCCCTTCACAGCTCCTACTCCTGTCTGCTGTTTAGTCATGGGGTCATTCCTACCAAGAAAAGGTTTATAATCTCTTTTTGTATCACTACAAAACAATATAAGTGAAAAAAAATGGCGACTTCACTTGCTCACTTTGGTATAGGTGATTGTAAAAGTGAATGTGGAGCAGTCAAACAGCCCTTCCAGACAGCTAGCTCTCTGGAGGGGCTGTGTTATGTTTAATTCAATATCACTGAGTCAGTAAAAAAACATTATGACGAGTGCAACATGATAAAATGTTTCTATCCAAAGTCTCCCACAGTGTCATCATCATCATCGGCGGTCACTCGGGGTCGAGTATGACCGTCCTCCCTTTGGGTCCTTCTGGGTCCTCAGGTGGGCGTAGAGGTTGATCCTGGAGCCACACAATGGGAGGACGCTTGCACATGACAGCTTTTTACGTGGAGTGGCTAATGCTCCTGCAGCCACCACATGGTCCTTGGCAGGGGATGGCCAGAGTCCAATGGCATGGAGAACCAAGACGATTGGGGACCACCCTCTGTTGCAGCCTTCGTCCGTCTTCACTGTCATTGTGACCTGGCGACATCTTCCACCAGTTCCCTCGTTGAGGTCTTTGTTGGATCATGCTTCGTCTGGAACCTCCCCCCTTGACCTATCCCCCTTGTGTGACCCTACCAGGACAGCTCCAGACGGCATAGCTCTTGGGATCATTGGTACACGCAAGCTTCTCCACCATGACAAGGCGGTGATCCAGGAGAAGAAGTATCATAATAAAATAGATTCTCAGCATGCCTGTCAGGAATTGATCCCCCAAAACATCTCAGGGGTGCCTCCTCTTTCCATTAAGCTACACAGTAGTACCATCTGTCAGCTGCTGTATAGATCCAGACTATTCACAGAGGCTTGTTAATAGCACCACACCAGTGGCTATGGAAAAGTAGCTGCAGCAAGAAAGGCTATTTTTCTTCTATAGCTGAGATAGGATGGCAAAGGGTGTGATTTGTAGGGTGTATAGTTGGGTAACAGGGTGGCACAGTGGCGCAGTGGTTAGCGCTGTCGCCTCACAGCAAGAAGGTCGTGGGTTCGAACCCCAGGGGTTGTCCAACCTTGGAGGGTCATCCCAGGTTGCCCTCTGTGTGGAGTTTGCATGTTCTCCCCATGTCTGCGGTGGGTTTTCTCCGGGTGCCCCGGTTTCCCCCACCACGTGCATGTTAGGGTTAATACTCCTGTCTGTGCCCCTGACTGAGGCATGGCAAGACCAACTGGAGTTGGTCCCCGGGCGCTGCACGGCGGCTGCCCACTGCTCCTAGCTACACAGCTAGGACGGGTTAAATGCAGAGCAGAATTTCCCTATAGGGATCAATAGAGTATATTAAAATCAAATAAAGGAAAAACCATTGACGACGGAGCAAAGCACAAACAGTGTTAATGAACCTCAAAGTCCCTCTAGGAAAGATTTTTTTTGCCTGTTATCGATTTCTGTAGCAGCGGGTGGTAACTGAACCACGGTTTGACAACAGCACCAGTAAAGGCTTTGCTGTTGCCCTCGGTGTGGTCAGGTTGTACACAGCAGTGGCATGCTAAGTAACAAAGGCGTAGGAGCAGCCCGGTGTCGAGAGCGGCCGACGTGGATGAAAGCAGAAATGTCTTCTTCTGCAAGTGGAATAATTTTATCTTGAACGGGAAGGCCTCGTCATTCTTTCAGCTAATGTTTAACAGGGATTGATTATCTGTTCAGAGGTGAGAACAGGCAAAACCATAAAGTGTAATGAATGAATTTTATCTTGCAGCATCTCAGCACGTACCAAATGGAAGATATGGTGATATTTATAGCGGTGCTCAAAGGTCCACCTCTGATTAGACTTATCAACCCATCACTCAACAATCACATCAACTCTGATTATATACAGTCTAAAACAAATAAAAGCCTAATTCGCACCTCAGTGCTTCACAAAGCAAAGGCAAGTGTAGCTAATACATGCGGGAAAATGAGTAAGATTTATTATAAGTATTTGTGAAAAATATTACCGGCATAAAAAGATTCAAACAGGAAGTAAACAGTGTGGCGTATTTCATAAAAACAAGCTAGAGCTTAAAACAGGAGATGAAGAAGGGTGTAGGCCACTCATAAAATACCACATACACGCCGGCATTTATGCAAATATATATATATGCACACATATAGGAATCAGGAACACTTGATTTGTCATTTCCCCCAGCCCACAGCAGTGCAACACAAAGACAAAAACTCATATCCAAAAACTACAAGAACACACATATATCCAA
Organism: Lampris incognitus; assembly: GCF_029633865.1. Taxonomy (NCBI): domain Eukaryota; kingdom Metazoa; phylum Chordata; class Actinopteri; order Lampriformes; family Lampridae; genus Lampris; species Lampris incognitus. The sequence goes on along the minus strand of NC_079225.1, from coordinate 16,584,356 downwards.
ACTGCAAAAAAACAAAAAACAAAAATCAGTGTCCAAGAGAACAAACGCCAGCCAGGAACTGCCGGTCTGCATGGGCTAGCAGTTAGCTTAGCCTGCCCCGCTTCCGCGTCCTGTCAGACCGCCCTCGGTGTTTCCTCTTCGGGTGCAGCTCCAGACCGGGCCGTGGTCCCTCGACCCACAGGACGCAGCAGACCAAGCTCTCCCAGTCGATCCAGCACCAGCTCTCCCAGCCATCAAACGAAGACACAAACTTAGACGCAGACGTGGACAAAGACACTGCATGGACGGTGCTGGATGAGGCCTCTGCAAACGTGAATTTGCACCGCCATCTTCTCACATAGAACAGATATAGTTGCATGCATACACATGTGCAAAGACATACACATGCTGACCTGTGTTCACACACATGTGAATATACACATACGTGCACACACACATGCAAACATACTCAAGCAAGTTTATACACAGAAAAGTATAGTTAACATTTTGGGCAAGCGAGAGTAAGTAATGCAAGAGAGGAGCAAGTCAGGGGCCGCATGAGCCAGTGATGCAAGCTAGATTGGGGTTTATTTTTTAAAATGTCAATCCAGCTCAGTCGATCTGACCCTCCAGGGAAGACAGAACCACGTTCTTGGCACTTCTACACCCTGTCGCCTATTAGTGTTTGACTGGAGCACCGTGAGACCCTCAATATTGGACCTGATGGTACAGGGGCCATGTAAAACTTTACTGACAAACAGTGGAACCTTCAACTTCTACTACAGACAGAGAGCCAAATGTAGAGATGCAAAAACCCTCTTTTAATAGTCTCTCTTCTGAGAGCTACACAAGAGCAATCTCCAGGACAGGAGGATGTAGTAGAAGCGTGAATAACTGTCTTCACCTCCACGGCACCAAGAAAGGACTTAATCTGAGAAACATCCGTCACCTCCTCCCAGTTGTCAGGAGGTCGAGGATAAAACAGGTTTCAGTAGTTCCACATCTTCACCGAACTTAAGGGCATCACCAAACACCAAGAGTTTTAACACAGGGCTTGGCAAAGGGAAACAGATTGGCCCGGTTTTGATAATTCAAGTAGATGGAGGCGGAAGGACCAAATAAAGAAACTAGAGAGATTTGTTCTCGTTCAACCGGAGAACGTTTTGCTCAAGCCCACAGCGTGTGATGTCACACTGCATGACAGTGGAGGAAAACGGCTGGCTCCTGAACAAGGGACAGGGTGTAAATAGAGCAGAGGATAAATGCAAAGGATCTTTGGCTGGGTGTGACCTGTGTGGCAGCTTTCAGCTTTCAGTCTTTGTACTGCGGGTGTATCAGAGAGGACTTACAGTGAGTCACTGGTAATAAAACATCATGATGCAAGCAAATATATATACATATGTGTGTGTGTGTGTGTGTGTGTGTATGTACATGTATATGTGTGTGTATATATACATATATATACATATACATACATATATATATATATATATATATATATATATATATATATATATATATATATATATATATATATATATATATATATATATATATATATATATATATATATATATATATATATATATTCCCCCCAGTTCCCCACCACGACAGGCCAGCCAGCTCGTGCTGATCCTGGTATCGATCTGAAGTGAAGTTAGGAGGCTTGCCGTGGAAACCCAGCAGACGTGAGCTGCAAGACAACTTAGACAGACCCGAGAATACTGTGAAGAGAGGACATCCAGCGGAAGCTGGTACATCATCATCCCGTTCTTTTTCTGGGTGAATTGATTTTAAATGTCAAACAGAAATGTGGACGTTGGTTAGACGAGTTTGGCTGAGATATACGCGCCGCCCGGCGACATGTTTGTTCTCAGACGTGCACATCCTCCGTGCAACATAAACGCTTGCTTCCTGGTTTGCAGATTGGCCGCCTTTCATGAGAAAAGGCAAATAACACACAGGTGCAACACGTGGCGGTTGAGACCGGTGTCATGGCTGCTTGACGGAGCGTCCTCTCTGCAGCATGCTGTGTGCAAAGGATTACGGTGGAATTATTTCCCTTTATGAAAAACACACCCTCCTTTACAGTGGTCTTACCTTCTCTCTCTCTCTCTCTCTCTCTCTCTCTCTCTCTCTCTCTCTCTCTCTCTCTTTGTATTTCATTTGCATTTTGTTTTATGCATTGGCCTGAGGCACTCACCCTGAGCGATTTACAGTGGGAGCGGTCCCACACCATCTTGAATCCCCAGATCATTCACACTGCAATCACACTCATGCTAAGGAGTGCAAACATTGCAGTCACAGGGTCCTTGAAGATGTTGCCTTTCTTTCCCCCCGTGCCAGGATTTATTTTTTTCTTCTCGTCCCCCTGGTACAACGTATGCAGGATGGGGCTGGAGACAGAAGAGAGAGACGCAGCACCGAGCCACCACAGAGCCAAGCGAGGGTTCACGCTGAAGCTGTTGAGCCGTAGCCAACTGGGTTGGAAGACTTCTCATCACAGTGCAGATGTGTGCATGTGTGTGTGAGAGAGGGGGGGGGAGGGGGAGGATGGTGTTCGTGGATGCATCAGTAGAAATGTCAGGGAGTGCTCGGTGAGGAGATTTAAGGCAAGCTGCTGTGAAGCCCCATTTCTTGGGTGAGGTGGCAGCAAACAGAGGAAAAAGGAAGAAGAGGGCGGAAGGCGGGGATGATCAAATCAAATGTGGACGAGTGAGTGGGAGTTAATAACGGAGTGGCGCACGGGCGAGATGGGAGAGAGAGACAAACACAAATAGGGAGGTCAGGTCTCTGACTCTTCCTTAACAGCTCTCGTGGATAAGCGAGCTGTCAGGGATCACCTCCCAGTCACGGTGGGCAGGAAAATGGGATGAATCACAGCAACATCAGGGCTATGCAAAACAGCACGGGATTGGCTGTGCATATGAATATTTCATGTCGTCTCCTTTGGTGCACTCTGCCAACTGGTAATGACAGCTCCCGAATGGCAGATGTGATGATAAAGGATGGAAAGGCTGAAGGTTTGTGAAAGCTGACTGAGAAAAATGTGATGTTGAGGAAAAGGCAAAGGCAAAGAAACGAAAACCTGACCATAACATAGGGCCAAAAAAGAAAAAGAAAGAAAGAAAGATAAAGGAGTAGATAGAGGACGTCCTGGAGGACGTTCAACATCCATCCATCCATCCATTATCCAAACCACTTATACTGCTGTCAGGGCCGCGGGGATGCTGGGGGCCTATCCCAGCGGCCATTGGGCGGCAGACGGGGAACGACTTCCTGGACAGGTTCAACATTGCTTTCAAATTGTTCCCTGATCTCAGCCTCAGGCATCCTCAAGACCAGATCCTAGGCAGGAAAATTAGGGAATTGTCTTGGAAACAAGTGGCATGTAAGCGTGAGTGCAAATATAATGTGCAATGACAAATAAAATCAAACATTATATTACAAATTTATACATAATTTGCCCCTAACCCCCGGCGGCGATGCTGAGATGTTTGGTGGCTAAAGGAAGACCCAGTCCGTCCGCAGTTAGTCTCGACAAATTTACTAGGCAATAGCAAACACGGCAGATCCACATCATTTGAGCACCGTCTCCATTCTGAAGTTTAATGTACATTTTGCTCATTGTAAGTAACACTAAATATGCCAATTTGCATACTTTGAACAGCAAACACAAGCTGGGGGCTGATGGGCCCGACCAATCCGAAATGAGGGGCAATAGGGCTTTTCAAATGCCTTGTGAGGTAGACGATGTATGGACCTTGCTTATTGGGCTTCAAGGACTCATACAGTGGGCTTTGGTGGGTCATTTTGAATGTAAATATTACTCACATTGAAAACACACATGCTTTTATTTTGAATTATTAGTAATTCAAAATAAAAGCGCGCGTGTTTGACGAGGAAAATTAGCTCGGGCGCCTTTAATCCTCTCCCTACAACACTGTGTATGCTCACTGCCTGGCAGCAGAAGTGAGCGAGTCAATTACACCTCGTTAGTGTTGTTTCGATACCACTCCAAATCGTGTGCACAGTTCAACGCCGAGTGCGCTGGCGCTCAGAATCCAGTGAACTATTTGCTGGATCTGTAATATTTTTCCTACAATGTAGTCTGCAAATCCTACCCTCTTATCGTGTCACATACACATACGTACTCACCACTTCAGTGCATTCAGTGTGAAGAAGCTCTTTTGTGTATCTCTGACCTAGAATATATTTCAGGTCTAGTACCTCATAGTGTAAAGCACATTTTGTGAAGCTACAGTGAGTGAAAATTCATGTCTGCACCCACTGGTCAGGGTCTGCATACACCAGCAGGTATCCCCAAGAGAGGTGTGTGGTGGTGTCCTCCTCAGAAGAGGTTTTAGGCCTTCACTACGTCCGAGAGGAGCAGCTGTGTGTCTTCCGTAGCGTCCGCATCACGGTTCGATACTCCCAGCGTGAACCAGAACTCGAACTAACCAGAATTAACCAACCAGTGGTGATTGTAGCAGCGTTCATCTCTTAGGCCCTGACCGCTCACTGCCAGAGACGAGACGAGATTCATCAGAATGGTCACGAGTCCCTGGGACATCCAGTCCCCGGGACTTTGTTTTCCGTACGAGACACGAGGTCTCTTCAGCGGAGGGAGGTGAACAATGTTGCTGATGTGAGGTTGAATCCATATGGCACACCGCCCCCACCCCCCACCCACCCACCCACCCCGCACGACCTTCAATATCCACTGCTTCCACTGTGGATATTGCTTGAAATTATTTCTTTAGGTCTCAGTGTCCTTGAGAGGCTGCCTCTGAAAAACAACCAAGCCGACAATAGCTGGGTGTGAATGCTGCACAACGCGCGCGGTCTGAAGCTAAAAAAAAATAAAAAAATAAAACAAGCTTTGGACAGGGGCCAGGAATACATTATACTAATTAAAAGCCGGTTTAAATCCCACTGTAAATCAACAGGGAGAATGCGAGAGATAAATAAATACACAATCCATTTTTTTTGTGCAAATTACATAACTGCCATGTTACGTCTTACACAGTGTTTTTTGGGGGGGGGGGGGTTTGCAGCCATCATCTCAAAATCAGCTGATAACACATCAGGGAATGAGGGCACGTCTACCTCATTAGCATCCTCTAAGACCAGCATGCGGAAACCACGCTAGCTCAGTACAAGTACTGAATGGCAAATGTGGGATCTGAGACGGCAAACCTCACAGTAGCCATGCTGAGGGACTCTGGTCCAACTGCAACCCGCTCCCACAATGTCACCTGGAGCTTATCTCCTGGGTTGTTCCCCACCCCCTTTTTTCTCCCCAATTGCACCTGGCCAATCACCCCTCTCTCTGAGCTGCTCCACCCCCTCTGCTGATCCGAGGAGGGCTGCAGACCACCACATGCCTCCTCCGATACATGTGGAGTCGCCAGCCGCTTCTTTTCACCTGAAAGTGAGGAGTTTCACCAGGGGGACGTAGCGCGTGGGAGGATCTCGCTATTCCCCCCAGTTCCCCCTCCGCCTCCCCCCGAACAGACGCCCTGACCGACCAGAGGAGGCGCTAGTGCAGCGACCAGGACACATACCCACATCCGGCTTCCCACCCACAGACACGGCCGATTGTGTCTGTGTCTCCCCGCCTGCTGTCCAGTGACTGCTGGGATAGGCCCCAGCATCCTCATGACCCTGAGGATGCTGGGATAGGCCCCAGCATCCTCAGGGTCATGAGGATGCTGGGATAGGCCCCAGCATCCTCAGGGTCATGAGGATGCTGGGATAGGCCCCAGCATCCTCAGGGTCATGAGGATGCTGGGATAGGCCCCAGCATCCTCACGACCCTGAGGGCAGGATAAGTGGTTCGGATAATGGATGGATGGATGGATGGATGGATGGATGGATGGATGGATGGATGGATGGATGGATGGATGGATGGATGGATGGATGGATGGATGGATGGATGGGACGCCCGACCAAGCCGGAGGTAACACAAGGATTTGAACCGGCGATCCCCGTGTTGGTAGGCAATGGAATAGACCGCTACGCTACCCGGACGCCCTAATAAGAACATTTGAGTGTGAGTTTATAGATGGCAGGCAACTAGACTGACTCACTGCACCCCCCTCCCCCTCTCCCCCTCCCTCTCCCTCCCCCTCTCTCTCCCTCTCGCTCGCTCGCTCATTTGATTTCACACCAACTCCAGCTGTGCATCAGATCCACTCTGTGCCTTCTCTCCATCATGCCTGATTTGCTTCCTGTGTGCGTGACATTTCTGTCTTTCCTATGTAAGTAGATGTGTTCCTGCTTGTCTCCTCTGTCCAGTAAGCACCTTTTGCATGTCTGTCTGCCCAAGAAGAGAAATCCCTCCTCTGATGCTCTTCTTGAGATTGCTCTCATTTTTTCTGTGGGATTTCTCGTCCTCTTCCGACTCAGGGGTCTAAGGATATAGGGGGTTATGGTACATTACGCATCATGTGATTGTAAAGCCCTCTAGGACTGAATTGTAATTTAGAGACGTACAATAAAATTGGACTTGACCCTTCTGTTAAATCCAGCTGCTTGGTCGAGTATTCGGGCCCAAGTGTAAAGCGCAAACATTTACTCACAGCTAAGTGACCTGCAATTTGAAATTGATTTTCTCTCCTTGGCCTTGAACAAGGCTCCTATATCTATCTCCCCCCTCCCTTTTTCTCCCCAACTGTATCCAGCCAATTACCCCACTCTTCCAAGCCGTCCCGGTTGCTACCTGCGGGATCTGGGGAGGGCTGCAGACTACCACATGCCTCCTCCGATACATGTGGAGTCACCAGCCTCTTCTTTTCACCTGACGGTGAGGAGTTTCACCAGGGGGACGGAGCGCGTGGGAGTATCACGCTATTCCCCCCAGTTCCCCACCCCGAACAGGCGGCCCGACTGACCAGAAGAGGCGCTGGTGCAGCGACCAGGACACATACCCACACCCGGCTGCCCACCCGCAGACTCGGCCAATTGTGTTCATAGGGACACCCAACCAAACCGGGAGGTAAGATGGGGATTCGAACCGCCGATCCCTGCATTAGGAGGCAACGGTATAGACCGCTACGCTACCCGGGTGCCCCTAAAACCTTAGTTTCAAACTTTTGCTCATTAGCTTCAAAAATTACAAAATTGGAGCCGTTCTCCGCCACAGTGTTTCCATCCTGTGAGAAGTTATAATTCTGAGAGCAAACAGTGACTAGCTCAACCCTTTATGGATGTGGCATGTGGCGACTCCTCAGTAAGGAAGCAGAGGGGGTCAGGGGGCCGCAGCAGGGCAGTTTTCATTTGTTCAGAGGCTAAACTGGATGTTTTATCTAGAGAAACCTGACAAGCTTAGTCAGAAGGGGGCAGGCCGTCCCGCCACATGCTGCTGGAAGGAAATCCAGTCCACGCAAGGAAAATCCAGTCCAGACCCAATAAGAGAACCAACTGTGTTAGTGCCACTAACACATGCACGCAACCTTTTGCTCACCTTTAACAAGGTCAGTGTGCAAAAGGATCCGCGCTTTGACAGGTACCTTTACCAGACCGGCGTCATGCTGGGAACACTCAACACCGTGCAGCTGCCCCAGTTATCTCCCCTGCTGAAAAAGACAATCCCGTTACCTCTTTACACTCGTGAAAGAGCCGTCATTACCTTTAATGAAGAGAAGTGACGTCTATAATAATGATCGACAGCGTACAGAATTCAGCCCTGCAGTAGCCCGCTCCGTTTGCACTGATCACCCCCGAACCTTGTGCTCCAAAATCCAGGACCCAACTCCATCTGGTTACTGTACAGGGCGCGGCGTGGAAAGCTTGGAGCAGACAGTCCGTTAGAGGAGGGCAGGCCCAGCATCACGGCCATCAAACAGCACCGAATCATTAAAACATCTCTGCTGCCTGTTTCCTCCAGGCTCTCCATCACAGGTGTAATTAGAGCCGTGTAAGACATCTCAGCATCCCACATGACCTTAACAGAGGCAGGTATTTACAAATGTGAGAGTTGTTTAATTTAGCTGGTGTAATAAACACCACGCGGACCGCCAATTATGAGGTGGCGCGGTCAAATTGAACCAAATGAGTATGAGCGAAAGCCCGGACGTGAATGGATGAGCATGTGTTTACAACAAAATGAATAAACAAACAAACACATAAGAGGGGGCAGGTTCATGATAATTGGCCAACATATGAAAAATAACCAGGCGGCACGGTGGCACAGTGGTTAAGTGTGGACGCCTCCCAGCAAGAAGGCCCTGGGTTCGAGCCCCGGGGGTAGTCTAACCTTGGGGGTCGTCCTCTGTGTGGAGTTTGCATGTTCTCCCCGTGTCTGCGTGGGTTTCCTCCCACAGTCCAAAGACCTGTAGGTCAGGTGAATCGGCCATACTAAATTGTCCCTGGGGGGGGGGGGGGCTGGCAGCCTGTCCAGGGTGTCTCCCCGCCTGCTGCCCAATGACTGTTGGGTTAGGCTCCAGCATCCCCGCGACCCTGAGAGCAGGATAAGCGGTTTGGATAATGGATGGATGGATGGATGGGAGGACTGTTTAGCCAACTAAGTGTACAGACAGCAAGGCTTGAAGCTCGGGGCAATACTAGGCACAACTGTGGTCACTGACCTACTCAGAGAGAGAGAGAGAGAGAGAGAGACCACTACACCACCTGATTTCACTGATTATTCCTCCCCTGTCTGGTTGGTTGGAGGTACCTGTGAAATCGGATGTAGTTTTGGGTTGGAAAGGAATCCAGTATACATGGCTCTCCATGGCACGCCATGACTGAGGACCACTGCCCCAAGGCGTTGAATGTTACGCCAAGCCTGGGATTTATATCAAATGTCTAGCTATTTTAAAACCTTTTGGCTAATTTTATTTAGTATTTTGGTATTTCAGCGAATATCTATTTAGTATCGGCATGGCTTGTTTAGCCTATGCGTGACACTGTTTATATGGGGTTAAAATCCTTCAAAGATAATGAGGGTTTTTTTTAAAAAGTAGTGGATTTCATATTTGAATATGAATTTCAGTTTCTACTGTCTCTCCTTTTCATTTTATTTCTTTTTTTATGTTGGCTCACCAATTTCTGACCATCCCCGCAATTGATTACCAGCGTGCCTCAGTTCGGTGTTCAGTTCTCTGCGCTATGCACAAGAATTCAGCAATATGAACACCAAACAGGCTTTCCAGGGGGTGAAGGCACTTACAGGGAACAACAATAAATCCACCATACCAGCACTGACCCTGGCTCATTCACCAGAGATCTGAACACTTTTTATGCTCGCTTTGACACCTACAACTGCTCCAGCGAGTGAGAGAGACTGCTAAGGACCCCAACAGGGTGGTTGGCGTCTCTGAAGTAGCAGGCAATGGAAGACTTTTCATCCCCTCTCCTGTCGCACTTTTACGTTCAATAATCCTTGTTTTTGCTCGTCTTGTCGTTTTATCACTATATTGAAGTCCACATGGGCAGGAAAACAAATATATGACATTACTAGAGTTGCATGTAAGGAACTGCCGGTGATGGGGCTACCAACTCGAGTGCTTACGTGAGTCCTTGCATGCTGCACAAGAGCAGCAGGGGTAAGGCATCCAGAGGCTGGAGATGGGTTATATGTGTCCGCTCTAACCAGGAAGTCCTTGATATTTCTGGGTCTGTAGTGACAAAACAAAGGTAGTCGAGCAAATAGTCTTTGATATACAGGATCTGCGCTCCAGTGTTTTTTAATGATCCTCATACCTCTTGGCTCTTAGAGGAATACATATTAGCACAAGTAACAGAGTATTGGTTTTCTCTGCTGTGTCCTGGTCCATTGATGTCCGTATGGCGTACCTGCCATGATCTGGGATAGGGATGAGTGAGGAAACGATCATACATTTCTTTGGCCTTCCGCTCAAAGTCTGAGCTGCCGGAGCAAATACGTTTCGATCTCAGAAACTGAGTATGGAAGGGAGTAGGATGTGCACTAGATGCATGTAGAAGACTATTGCGGTCAGTAGGCTTAGTATATAGGGGTTGAGGATATACTCGCTGCATTCAGGCTTTTCCTGGTGTCCAGGAGTGCTGCATCAGTCTTGTTCTCCTCTGCGTTAAACTTGATGGAAGGGGCCATAGCATTGAGATATTCCAAAAAAAATACCATCTGTTTCGAGTGGGTCTCTCACCCCGCACCTTTTTTGGGTGGCACTTGTGTTTGTACTGCACTATGGACCGTGCGATACTTGAGAAGATTTATGCATCCTTAAACCTCAGCATGAACATTCATTTTGTTTGTCATCAGTGTGCGACCATTGTTCCTCATCTCATCTTACATGCATTCAGCTCACGCACCTGTTTAAAGACCTAGTCTTTCTGGACTGTTTGACGAGAGCGCAAACTATTTTCCTTTTCTTTCTTTTTTTAAATATTCAGATGACACTTGCACTACTCAAGGACAATAACTCAGTCTTGGCCTATCAGCACTCCATCTCCCACTTCAATCAGTGGTGCACAGAGAAGCATCTACTCCTGAATGTCACCAAGACTAAGGAACTCCTCAATGAAATAAACCCAGCACCCCCCCCCCCACACACACACACACACTGCCACATCTCCATCAAGAGTGAGCCAGTTGAGATGGTAGAGAGCTTCAAGTACCCCGGAATCGCCCTTGACAATCAAATCAACTTTGATCATCACACTACTGACATTCATAAATGCCGCCAATAGAGGCTTTCCATCACCTGGAAACTCAGGGCACTATCAGTCACACCCTGCCTTCTGCTCCTCCTGTACAGGACCTGCTCCACATCCTACCTCACCATGCTCACTATCATAAACAGGAACAAATTCCTCAAAATCACACACACTGCCTCCCTCCAAAATCACTGGCCTCCCTACTCCCAACCTCCCAGTCCTCATTGACACTGCCATCACACGCACACGACCCCAGCCACCCCCTGAAATCATATTTCACTCTACTCCCGTCTGGCTACAGATACACATCTGTGTTCTGTAAAACAACACATACGTACAGTAAGGAGCCCTCTGCCATCACTGCCCTCAACAAACTGCAGCCGTAACCCTTAAATGCTTCTATCTATCTATCTATCTATCTATCTATCTATCTATCTATCTATCTATCTATCTATCTATCTATCTATCTATCTATCTATCTATCTATCTATCTATCTATCTATCTATCTATCTATCTATCTATCTATCTATCTATCTATCTATCTATCTATCTATCTACCTATATATATATATATATCTGTCTGTCTATCTATCTATCTATCTATCTATCTATCTATCTATCTATCTATCTATCTATCTATCTATCTATCTATCTATCTATCTATCTATCTATCTATCTATCTATCTATCTATCTATCTGTCTGTCTGTCTGTCTGTCTGTCTGTCTGTCTGTCTGTCTATCTATCTATCTATCTATCTATCTATCTATCTATCTATCTATCTATCTATCTATCTATCTATCTATCTATCTGTCTGTCTGTCTGTCTATCTATCTATCTATCTATCTATCTATCTATCTATCTATCTATCTATCTATCTATCTATCTATCTATCTATCTATCTATCTATCTATCTATCTGTCTGTCTATCTATCTATCTATCTATCTATCTATCTATCTATCTGTCTGTCTATCTATCTATCACTGTGATTTTCGCAGTGTTTCGGGATCACCATTTAATTTTCATTCATACTTTTTTTGTGAACGTGTGTGTTGACAATATAAAGGCGAGGCACGCGGATGTGTCCGTCCCCCCCCCCCCCCCCCTCCGTCCCTCTCGGCACCGGCGCTCAGGCGTCTCCGTCGTAGAAGCCCTCAGCGGCGGCGCGCGTGAAGCACTCGGCGTCAGGCGGCTCGCTCTGTTCACCTGTTCTGCGTGTGGATGGATCCGCTGGACGTTCGTGTCAAGGTAAGTTTTGACTCTGTTCCCCCTCTTCTTCTTCTTCTTCTTCTTCTTCTTCTTCTTCTTCTTCCTCTTCTTCACAATATGCAGAGTCCTAAATTGCTCGTAATTTTTTCCCCCAGCGCAGATCGCTTAGTTTAAATGGGACCTCCCCTAGAAATAATATGTATATGTTTGCAACCCCCCTCCCTCCCTCCCCGCACAGTTTGATGACTTAATAACAAATGTCAGCTCTGGCTCTCTTTGACAACAGCTTTTCTTCTTTTTTTTTTTGTTGCAAGGTGCATGACGCATTCCGTTTGAGATGTCCGAGTACCGTAACCACAGCGGGGCCGGCGCTCGGCGCAGCGACTACGTGTTGCAGTATGAATATTACGACGACGAGGAGCCCATCTCCTACGAGGGCCTTAAAGCGCACCGATGTGAGCCCAAAACCACGGTGTCCATTAAACCCTGCTCAGTGTTTACTATGCAGCCTCACTTTGTGCGGGTTTCCCCAGTGTGTGCGTGTGTGTGCGTGAGTGTGCGTGCGTGTGTGTGCGTGTGTGTGTGCGTGTAGTGGGTGCTACGTCAGTGTAATATGTTTGTGTGTGTGTATATGTGTGTCCGTGCATGCATTATAGCGTTAAAGTTTCTTGGTGTATGTGGGGGGGGGGTGCTATATCAGTGTAATATGTTTGTGTTTATGTGTGTGTGTCCGTGCACTAGCATTGCAGTTTCTCTGTGTGTGTGTGCGCGCACACGCGCGCGCGCGCTAACGAACAGATCACGTCAGCCTCGCTAATTTTAGCCCTGCACCGGCAACCTTTTCATTCAATCAATCATTCATTCAATAACATATCTTCGCTCCCACCAATCCACAGGCTCAAATCTAATCTTCTTTTTTTTTTGGCATTTCATCCTGATTTTTTTTTTTGAGGTAAGTGGAGTAAAAAAATACACAAAGTGAAGTGAAAGAAAGAGATGCTCTGATAGAGCACAGAAAGACAAGCCAAGAATGAAAGAGGAAATTAGCAAAAAAAATAAATAAAAAAGAGATGATACTTAAATGTCGACGTGTGTCCTTGACGTTGCAGACTCTATCGTCATTGGCTTCTGGGTCGGACTGGCCGTGTTTGTGATCTTCATGTTCTTTGTCCTCACCCTGCTGACCAAGACAGGAGCCCCGCACCAAGAGTGAGTCTGCATGACTACACAGCCGGCTCCCCCCCCCCTCCCCCCTCCATCACACCTGGCACCCGGGATGATAATCCGTTCTGCAAACCATGCAGCGCTCCATCACTCAGGGTTTAATTCAGGGCGTCCTGGTTTGATGGCCCCAGATACACTGCTTTTTACCGCATTTGGGCAGTTCTGAGGGAGAGAGAGGGACGACGCGTCCCAATGTTCAAAGAAGACAATACCCACCCATCCTCCCCACCCCCACCCCCCCACACATACACACCACCCAAACCATATGCAGCGTAATTAATTTGCAATTTTACCACCTCAGCCTAGCTTGAAGAGGATGGCAGAGTGTCTCTGTGTAATTTGTTTGAGTGCCGAGGAGAGCAAAAGGAACTGAAAAACACAAAAGAAGTGAGGCCAATTAAGGAAAGAGACTGAAGGCGCTACTCTGAAAGGACAGACGTGACATCCCAGTTTGTATCTTTCCCATTTACTCCCCGACCAGAAGAAGCCCAGCCACTGTCGTGAACACAAAGCAGGGATGAGCTTCAACACACCGACCGCCCTGTCCGATGTTTTACCACGCTCGCCTGTTACATGACGTAGTATTACCACGCTCGCCTGTTACATGACGTAGTATTGCCACGCTCGCTTGTTACATGACGTAGTATTACCACGCTCGCTTGTTATATGACGTAGTATTACCACGCTCGCCTGTTTTATGACGTAGTATTACCACGCTCGCTTGTTATGACGTAGTATTACCACGCTCGCTTGTTATATGACGTAGTATTACCACGCTCGCTTGTTATATGACGTAGTATTACCACGCTCGCTTGTTATATGACGTAGTATCGCCAGTTACATGACGTAGTATCGCCAGTTACATGACGTAGTATTACCACGCTCGCTTGTTATATGACGTAGTATTACCACGCTCGCCTGTTACATGACGTAGTATCGCCAGTTACATGACGTAGTATTACCACGCTCGCTTGTTATATGACGTAGTATCGCCAGTTACATGACGTAGTATTACCACGCTCGCTTGTTATATGACGTAGTATTACCACACTCGCCTGTGACATGACGTAGTGTCGCCAAGCTCGCCTGATATATGACGTCAGGCGCGCGGGAAGAGGTTTTGAGGGGGGGCTGTCAACTAAAACGAAAAGTATTGTGGCGAGCCGCGTGGGAAAAGGAGTCGAGAGGCAGAGATCTCTTTTTAATCGCAACTCCAGATCCCCCATACCCCGCACGACCCCGGGAGTGCTCTAACGAGTCCCCCCCCCCCATGTCACAAGCGGCGACGTGGGTCTCAGTCACGGTCCTACAGTCAGTTAAACGGTCTCCTACTTAGTCTGAGTCGAACCCCCTAAACAATAACACAATAACCACAACACGAACACCACATCATTAAAACCCCATTTTAAATCTAACATTAACGGCCCCATCAGCCACTGCGCTCCCCCAGCGCAGAACCGCCGACGGTCAGAGCGACCGCCTCCCCCGGTCGCCACAGTATGACGTCATTGTTTTGTTTGATGGGCGCGTGTGTAGCAGATTTGAAAGAGAGTGTTTACTCACTTTATTATCAAAAACGTATATTCCATGCAGCCCTAGCCCACTGTAAAAGATAAAGTTGTTTTTTGTTTTTGCATTTATACGTAAGGAAAAGTTAGGCATACTGTTGGGTCTAACGCTGCCACTACTAGTGGGGGCTGCACCCACCACTAGGGGGAGCTGCAACCCCCCAGCCCCCCCCCTCCCCGCGCTAATGCATGACGTTGTGTATAGTTTTGAATGCTGATGTTAATATTTGTAATTGACATAGATCGACTCATCTGTCCGACCTCCCCTGGCACCACGATGGTCGTTTTTCTGCTGTGATAAAGTCAGAGTTTTACTGATAGCACCTTTAATGTATTTGGTGAAGTTGCAAAGTTAGAACCATGCATCTTCACAAGTTTGGTTTATTTCATTGGTAACAATAGTGTATTGAATCTAATTTATTGGGACGTTGCTAACAGAACCAGTCTCATTCCAGTTCTTTACAGATAAGCCGCTGCTCAACAATGTCTTTTTGATTTGTCAAAGGTAGTGGTGATGGACAGATTGATGGACGAGATCAGGCAGGAGTCTCCGTGGACTATGATGTTTGCGGATGACATTGTGATCTGTAGCGAGAGTAGGGAGCAGGTTGAGGAGAGCCTGGAGAGGTGGAGGTATGCACTGGAGAGAAGAGGAATGAAAGTCAGTCGGAGCAAGACAGAATACCTATGTGTGAATGAGAGGGAGGACAGCAGAATGGTGAAGATGCAAGGAGTAGAGGTGATGAAGGCATATGAGCTTAAATACTTGGGGTCAACTGTCCAAAGTAACGGGGAGTGCAGTAGAAAGGTGAAGAAGAGAGTGCAGGCAGGGTGGAGTGGGTGGAGAAGAGTGTCAGGTGTGATTTGTGACAGCAGGGTACCAGCAAGAGTTAAAGGGAAGTTATACAAGATGGTTGTGAG
This sequence comes from Lampris incognitus, assembly GCF_029633865.1. Lineage (NCBI taxonomy): Eukaryota > Metazoa > Chordata > Actinopteri > Lampriformes > Lampridae > Lampris > Lampris incognitus. The sequence continues at coordinate 16,568,811 of NC_079225.1, read as the reverse complement.
ACCAGCTATGTTATATGGTTTGGAGACAGTGGCACTGACGAAAAAACAGGAGGCGGAGCTGGAGGCGGCAGAGTTGAGGATGCTAAGATTTCCATTGGGAGTGACGAAGAAGGACAGGATTAGGAGTGAGTATATTAGAGGGACCGCTCAGGTTGGACGGTTTGGAGACAAAGCAAGAGAGGCAAGATTGAGATGGCTTGGACATGTGTGGAGGAGAGATGCTGGGTATATTGGGAGAAGGATGCTGAATATGGAGCTGCCAGGGAAGAGGAAAAGAGGAAGGCCAAAGAGGAGGTTTATGGATGTGGTGAGGGAGGACATGCAGGTGGCTGGTGTGTTTACTCGCAAAAGACATCTTGCGAGTAAAGTCAGAAAGTCTCCACAAGAGACGTGGCTGCAAAAAGTCAACTTTTTCCTAATGACCCTCAGCCGACCCCCCACCCCCACCGATCCAATACCCCAATGCCCCGGTCTAACTTGAGTTTAAATGCATGACGGCCGTCCTTCCATTGAAGCAAATGAGGTGTGCTTGTCTGCACAGGAGGGACGCTGTGGTCCGAAGGCTGGTGTTTTGCCGTGGAGGCATTAGCTCGAATTCATCACCTGCTCCTCGGCGCGCCATTTCTCAGGAGACCTCGATGCGAGCTCCTTATGTTCAGATGTAAGCTCAACTGGAAACTGGACAAAGATAAGGGGAGTCGGGTCACGGTCAGAAAAGGAGTGACACGGGGCGAAATATTCATCAGATCATGAGGGAAGACACACTTCTCCCCCTCAACCCCCTTTCCACAATCAACAATTAGTAGATGTTATTCCATAATTATTCCTCATACGTCCACTGGAAAATGAGCTCTGTGTCCCAACGCAGGCAAATAACATCTGAGGTAGAGGAAGGTCTCTCAAAGAGTAGCTGTACTTGCTCCGCATCTGATGCAAATGATAGAAATAGAAAATGCAAGGGTTTAGATTTTGCTCTAACTTGCCCAGGGTTTCGCGCATGCAGCCACGTGTGAATTCAGGGAGGCCGTAATGATGGACGTCTTGTGTTTTCCCCTCTCTTTGTCCTCCCCTTACTCTCTTTCTCTCTGTCTTGACAGAAACCCAGAACCTGTAGAGAAGCGCCACCGGCCGGGGAGCTGTCAGATAGATGTCAGCGGTCCTCAGGAGGAAATTAATAAGGCCTTCACTCGCCCCCTGCTAGGCGAGTCCCGCCCCTTTTTCCATTTCTACATCAGTGAAGAGGAGACAGCTCAGGGGCCGCGGAAACCGGGAGACCGGGGAGCTGGTAGAGAGGCCGGAGCCCAAACCCGGAGCGACAGCAGCAGCCAGCCTGAAGTCCTCGGTCCCCCCAGGACAGAGAGGATGGGGGAGGAAATAGAGGAGGCAGAGGGGCTCCAACCTCTCCGTGGGCTCATGCCAGAGACAAAGTCAGACCAAGAGAGTGCCTTCCTGTTCAGCTTCAACATCCCAAACTTTGTGAACTCGGAGCACGGCTCCATGCTTGAGTAGGGGGACCTGCCTCTGTGTGAGCCGTCCATCGTGCTGGACAGCATGTCCCTCTCTCGGGACGCACATCGCACCGTCAACCGAGGCCCTGCCTCTTCGGAGAGACCAGCTGTGGAGTTGTGTAAATGTAGCAATGTGAAACAACAGGGGCCACAAACCCACCTGCCACATACAGACTCACGCTTTCTTTCCTGTGACACTTTTCGGGACTTTTCGTGGCCTTTTGAGCGATCATCCGTTCAACACAAAAAAAGAAGAAGCCCAGATTTGATGAGGATGGCTCTTCATAATAATCAGATGCCACAGGCTCCCGATGTGTCTCTCAAGAAAACCCCATTTTATGGATGAAACCCTCAACGTTCAGAGCAGAGCGTCTCCTTGACCTGGGTACAAGCTAAACCCGAGAGACACGGCCCCTCTCAGGTTCAGGTCCATACAGGCTGAGCAAGGCAGCGAAGTCACCAGCTTTGCAGAATTCATTCTGCTCTCATCACGTTTTTCTTGTCAGTCTGAGAAGTATGGCCTCTTCTACGAGTTACCATAGCAATTGTTTCACCAAACGGGTATTTTAACCACTGTTACAAATATGAGCTTTGTTTCTGAATGAAGAACGAAATACGAAAGCCTATGTGGGGCGGCACGGTGGCCCGGGGGTTAAGCACTGTTGCCTCGCAGCAAGAAAGTCCTGGGTTCGAACCCCAGGCCGTCCCAGGTCCTTTCTGTGTAGAGTTTGCATGTTCTTCCTGTGTCTGCGTGGGTTTCCTCCGGGTGCTCCGGTTCCTCCTCCCCCCACCGTGAAAAATACATGCATGTTAGGGTTAATACTTCTGTCTGTGCCCCTGAGCAAGGCAATGGAAAGAAGAACTGGAGTTGGTCCCCGGCTGCTGCAGCTGCCCACCGCTCCCATACGATAGGATGGGTTAAATGCGGAAGACAAATTCATTGTAAGAATATCATGTCAAATAAAGTGGCTTTCATTCATTCTTTCACATCATATATTAAATGCATGTGGTGTAAGATTATGTGTAAACATTTTGTTTCCTAAGCAAGATTACATGAACAATCCAAGGGCATCCGGGTGGTGTAGCAGTCTATTCCGTTGCCTAGCAACACGGGGATCGCCAGTTTGAATCCCCGTTTTACCTCCGGCTTGGTCGGGCGTCCCTACAGACACAATTGGCCGTGTCTGTGGGAGACAAGCTGGATGCATGGCCAAATTAACCCACCAGGGGACCCCGGGGCACGCACGTCCATTTCCCCCGCCCCCCCCCCACCCCATCAGATAGGCTACACAAACAATACTAAACTTTGTTAAATGTAAAACTAATGCAAATACCCAACATGGGTATTTGCATGGGATTCGGATGGCGACTACAAAGTACAACACATTTTTGAATCACAAAACAAAACAGAGATAAGAACAGCAGCTCACAGCATCGCAAACACATTGCGAAGCCTTCTTCCCACTTACAACGGCTTACCGACAGGAAATAAATGTTTATTTCAGAGCAAATAATTTAGTGAAATATGGGCATGTTTTAGTAAAACTAGCTGTTTAATTATTTTTCAGTATAGGTATTCTAGCTAGCACATTTGTTTAACTATACACAATGACACAATGAATTTGATCATAAGCATCGAGTTTGCACTATGTCAGACTTTGTTGCACTCTCGACGCTACAGTGTAAACACGAGGCACATGTTGCACTCTTAATTGCTACAATGTAAACATAGAGACTGTAGCTTGGGGCCCTGCATCAATAGACTTTGTAGCTTGGGGCCCTGCATCAGTAGAGACTGTAGCTTGGGGCCCCCGCATCAATAGAGACTTTGTAGCTTGGGGCCCTGCATCAGTAGAGACTGTAGCTTGGGGCCCTGCATCAGTAGAGACTGTAGCTTGGGGCCCTGCATCAGTAGAGACTGTAGCTTGGGGCCCTGCATCAGTAGAGACTGTAGCTTGGGGCCCTGCATCAGTAGAGACTGTAGCTTGGGGCCCTGCATCAGTAGAGACTGTAGCTTGGGGCCCTGCATCAGTAGAGACTGTAGCTTGGGGCCCTGCATCAGTAGAGACTGTAGCTTGGGGCCCTGCATCAGTAGAGACTGTAGCTTGGGGCCCTGCATCAGTAGAGACTGTAGCTTGGGGCCCCTGCATCAATAGAGACTAGCTTGGGCCCAGCATCGTGACGCAGGGTTGGAACAAACGTCCCTTGTAGGGTAGGATTGGGGATCCCTACTATACGCGAACACAAAGCCCCTGACCTTTTGGTGCCCCTCGTGGTCCGGGGCCCCAGGGCACTCACTCGGCATGCCCGGTCCGTAATCCAGCCTTGGCCGGATGTGAGTATGTGTCCTGGTCACTGCACCAGTGTATCCTCTGGTCGGTCGGGGCGCCTGTTCGGGGGGGGGGGGTAACTGGGGGGAATAGCATGATCCTCCCACGCACTACACCCCCCTGGTGAAACTCCTCACTGTCAGGTGAAAAGAAGTGGCTGGCAACGCCACATGTATCGGAGGAGGCATGTCTGCAGCCCTCGCTGGATCGGCAGAGGGGGTGAAGCAGCGACCGGGACGGCACGGAAGAGTGGGGTAATTGGCTGGATACAATTTGGGGAGAAAAAGCGAAACCCCCCCCCCCCAAAAAAATAGTATTAAATACCGTCCATTATGTTATATATGAATGGAGTGAAAGTGTCACTTGAGTAATCTTGGCCTTGTATTGTTTCCTCAGTACTGCTGGAGCAGACTAACTAACTACTCCTTCATGGAGGTCAACCACTACAAGAACAGGCGATCCAGTCGTCCTTGTTTATGAGCTAACATAATGTGGCTTAAAACAAGGTGCCGCACCGTGCTCCTGTCGTCATGCTTGTGTGCACAATCTTTACCACTACAAACACGTATGAAACACATTTATTCTGAGTAGCCCCGCAATTATGCCGTGCAACATGCGTCCAAACTAGCTTTCATGTTCTTTACTTGCCATCGATCCCTCGGGCGATCTTTTGGCTAACGAAGCGGTGTGCTGAGAATGCCAGTGAGTCCATCACACTATGCGTAACCTTAATGAGCCGGATAAATCACTTAGATGGTGACAAACAGCGCATTAGTGCTTTTCACACACACACACACACACACACACACACACGTGCGCTCTAAAGACAAATCTAATGTTCTTAAAAAACAAAAATAAAAAACAGGCAGTTTTTCCCACTGCAAAACAAATGTCGCTAGCCAGCCCCCATGAGAGGCATGCCGGGAAGGGCCTCTACTGTTCAGGCAATGAGCTGTATCTGCCCCACGCACAGCACGGGGGGCAGGCTTATTAAGGCAATGTCTCAATTATCACAGCCTTAATCAAACAGTGATGCACATGTTCTGTTTTTTTCTCTCCCTTTTCCTCCCCAATTGTATCTGGGCCAATTACCCCACTCTTCCAATCGCTGCTCCACCCCCTCTGCTGACCCGGGGAGGGCTGCAGACTACCACATGCCTCCTCCCATACATGTGGAGTCGCCAGCCGCTTCTTTTCACCTGACAGTGAGGAGTTTCGCCAGGGGGACGTAGTGCATGGGAGGATCATGCCATTCCCTCCAGTCCCCCCTCGAACAGGTGCACCGACCGGCCAGAGGGGGCGCTAGTGCAGCGACCAGGACACATACCCACAGCCGGCTTCCCACCCGCAGACAAGGCCAATTGCGTCTATGGGGGACGCCCGGCCATGCCGGAGGTAACACGGGGATTCGAACCGGTGATCCCGGTGTTGGTAGGCAACGGAATAGACCGCTACACTACCCGGACGCCGTGATGCGCATGTTTGTCGTTTAAAGTGGAACATGAAAAGCAGTAAATCTGGTGTGTTAGCTGTCATGGGCAGCCCTGCTAAGACAGGAGGAAGATGCCCGCTCAAGTCTCTCTTGCATGTTGGGACAATGGCAGGATATTGAATAATCTGCACGAGCTGAGAGGCCCACAGTAATGACAAATGGGTCGCACTCGAAAAGGTAGAAAATAGACAGTCGTGCTTTCATTGTTTCCTGGTTTTCATTTTTTTTAATAGCTGTTTTTGTTACGAGTGAACAGCGTGCATTGTGAACGGGACAAAAGTTCGAGCATCATGGCCTCTGATATCATGGAGACTCGGTGAGATGAATAGGTGCATACAAAACTTCTCTCAGTCAGCAACCTCGAAGTTCAGCTCCCCCCACAGTCAGCTCGCCTCTCAGCGGTTATCCACACAGCAGTAGGTGAGCGTGACAGGGACACAGTGAGAGGAGTCTTCTCCGGCATTGTCTGTGTAGGTTTCTAGCAGAACACCCTGAAATCACAGGACCCAAGGCTCCGGGGAAGATCTCCTCCTTCAGAATCAGAAACACTTCATTTGTCGTTTCGGGGGGAGGGATGCTACCTTCGTGAAAGGTAGCATCCCTCCCCCCAGCCCACAGCAGTGCAACACAAAGACAAAAACACATATGCAAGAACTACAAGAACTACAAGACCACATATATCCAAACTAACACATAATATCTGAAGTAATAAATAAATAAAATATCACTGCCGAGGAGAACGAACGCCAGCCAGGGTGACCGCCGGTCTGCATGGGCTAGCAGTTAGCTTAGCCTGCCCCGCTTCCGCGTCCTGTCAGACCGCCCTCGGTGTTTCCTCTTGGGCCCACAGACCAAGCTCCCTCAGCCGATCCGGCCCCAGCTCTCCTAGCCAGACACCTTCGACACACCTCCCCGCACTCCACACGACGACATAAAAACACAGGCGAGGCTCGGCGAGGCCGCCCTCGAGGTTATCGGAGCTGCCGGTCTGCGTGGGCTAGCAGTTAGCTTAGCCTGCCCCGCTTCCGCGTCCTGTCAGACCGCCCTCGGTGTTTCCTCTTCGGGCACAGCTCCAGGCAGGGCTGTGGTCCCTGGGCCCACGGGACGCAGCAGACCCAGCTCTCCCAGCCGATCCAGCGCCAGCTTGCCCAGCCATCAAACGAAGACAAACTTAGACGCAGACGTGGACAAAGTCACTGCACTGCTGGGTGAGGCCGCTGCAAACCTGAATTTGCGCCGCCATCTTCCCACACCATGCAAATTCATATCCCTTTACTGGCCTTAAGCACAGCAGAATGATAAACTGTCGTGCTTATAGGCAACCACGCCCGGGTCTCACACACACACACACACACACACACACACACACACACACACACACACACACAAACACCAAGAATTGCGTAACCCCTAACATTGTGTGTCCCATTTACCAGTTGCACCACTCCTGCCTATCAAAAAATAAATTTAAGACTGTGATGACACAGAAATGAGATATTTTGAATGTTCAACAATCATTGAATCGGGGCTGGTTATGTAGCCACATCGCATCTTCATATTATGTACAACTGCAAAGGGACAGCGCTCCTCAGAAATAGATGGGCAAGGATGAGTTAAGGTCTGAGTTCTTGTTTGGACCCTTCGCTGGAATGATATTGGATGTGGATGTCAGGACGACCTCTCTTTGCTGTGCATAGTCTAGTCCCTCTCAGCTGGCTTCATCCTTTTTTTTCCGGGCATGTGCATGGGGGATTTTTTTTTCCATTTAAATAAACTGTAGCGCCGGACGGCAGGACTGTTTACAAGTGATGGAGGATGGTTGCCGTGGTGATGTTAGAGAAGGTGTGCGTGGCCTTGAGTAAGTGGGCGGCACTGAATCAGCTGCTTGTTTTACCGCTGAGAGAAAAGATGGTTCGGTCAGACGAATCTCGCTTGTCATATATACTGCGGCCTTGAGTTGAGTTTCGAGGAGCTCACACCCACCCACAGTCAGCCTACGACCATGTTCTCCTGAGCTGACGTCATAATAATGTTTTCATACACGTTTGTTCTTGCGAAGGATCCTTCGTGACTCCGCTCTGGAGGAATCTCTCCAAACCCTTCTCAGACCCAACCAAACCGCTTGGGCTGCTGTCAGTACAAAGGGTGTATTACGCAGTAGTGACCAGTAGGTGGGGCGATGGAGCGAAACCGACGCTCTCGTGCAGAGCCTCGCTAAATACCCCACGGCAGCCTTTCAGGGCTCCATGGTGGACGTCTGGTGGGCTGCAACAGGACATGGACAGATAAACCCCAGCTGGGACAGCGGAAATACAGGGTGAGAGGAGAGGAAAGAAGAGAGAGAGAGAGAGAGGGAGCGATTAAAAGTCTGAACACAGACACAGTGTCGGGTGTGTGTTGCCAAAGCCGGGGTCAAGTGGGTTGTTGGACTTTTTTTGGATAATGTTGTGTTACTTTTGTGCGCAGGGATATTCCTTTAACCATTTGCAACACAGCATTTACAAATACAACTGAGGGAAACTGTCGACTTATTAAATTTACTTTACATTAGAACTGGTGGCGGAGATGCAGAAGCATGGGTGTAGCCAAGGGTGGGTCAGGGGAGTGGAGGGGGGTCGGGGGGGGTCTGGGAGGGGGGTGGGGACAGTGCAACGTGCATGGATAAGTAGACACGTTAGCGGCTAGGTGACGGTGGGACCCTTAAGTCGAGTGGTTAGCAATGTCTGTCGCGGTGCGAGAGGTACGGGTTCGCGTTCCGGTCTCGGCAGTCCGAAGGTCCTGCTCTTATTCGATGAATCCGAGCAGCCGTTACTTTGGAAACAAAACAAGCTCATATTTGCTACCACGTGGTGTTTTTTTTTTTTTAAGTCTGAAGCATCCAATATTTGGTGATACTTCCTCCAAACGACTAATTTTAGTATACTATAAGTATGGTGTATTCACAATCACAGTAGGGTCTTGCACTTGAAATACAAATGTGCACTTTTGGGGAACAAAAAGACCCCATTCCTTTTCAGTGGGTTGATTACAACCTTGTGTTGACACTGGATGTTGTCCACCATCGGGTATTCCCCAACAAGAGAGCAAGCTAGCCTCCACAACGTGATTCACAGTGTTGTTCTGTGTGTTTCCTGGTAACACAGGCGGCTGTCGTATAGCAACAAGCATTTCCATCAGCTGAGTAATACGTGTAAATCACGGGATTGCCGAGTGTTGACTCATCCTTACTTTCATTGGTGACCTACATCATGACAGCCACTGGGATGACAGTCGCGGCATCCGTTGTTGCTGGTTAGTTAGTGCCTCTGGAGCGGTGGCCCAGTGGCTATCACCGTGGCCTCACCGCAAGAAGGTCCTGGGTTCGAACCTCAGGCCGTCCCAGGTCCTTTCTGTGTGGAGTTTGCATGTTCTCCTCGTGTCTGCGTGGGTTTCCTCTGGGTGCTCCGGTTTCCCCCCACCATCAAAAAGACACGCGTGTTAGGGTTAATATTCCTGCCTGTGCCCCTGAGCAAGGCAATGGAAAGAAGAACTGGAGTTGGTCCCCGGGTGCTGCAGCTGCCCACAGGTTATGAGGTGTCTGTGAATGTTCTCATTCATCCAGGTTATGGTTATCCAAAGGAGTTGAATCAAGTGCAACTGGACTTGGTTTATATCCGTGAAGACGTTTCGCCTCTCATCCAAGAGGCTTCCTCAGTTCGTGCCTTTCTGACTAGACCAAGCTAGTAGCTTTCTGACTAGACCAAGCTAGTAGCTTTCTGACTAGACCAAGCTAGTCTGACTGGCTGGTGAGATAGGACATTATATGGGTAGTCTGTGTCAGGAGTTCAGCATTACACACCCAAGCAGGACTCTGCCACACTTGTATTTGCATCCCATGTATCACTTGCCAGTTGTAGCAGCATGACCCATGTGTCACAAGTAAATGATTGTAAAATGATAATTTGCTCATTAGTCAATATTTAATTAATATATTAGCGAGCACTTTAGGGGACAAGGTATGATAGACTATTTAGACATCACGTATCTGCTGGTTTATACTACGTAGCTTTTAATGCCAATTATGAGTCATGATATTGAGCTCAACATTCAATGCTCTCTCTCTCTCTCTCTCTCTCTCTCTCTCTCTCTCTCTCTCTCTCTCTCTCTCTCTCTCTCTCTCTCTCTCTCTCTCTCTCTCTCTCTCTCTCTCTCCTACGCTCTACACTCAGCATGCATGGCGGCCTGAATAATGAATTGCACTGTTTGTGTCATTTACACTGTGAGAAAGATGTCAGCGTAGCTGCAGCCCACCAGACAGAGGGGCAGGTTGGTGACTGGAGGGTTGCCGTCTTATTCTAAATCTCTGGGCCAAGCCTCAAAAATCTGAAGGGTGGAGGAGGACAAGTGGGCCAACACGCCAGCCGGCCCTCGAAAGTACATGCCACAAGTGACGCACACTTCCGCCCCACTTGTTGTGGTCATCATAAATGTTGCTCAATTTATTATTAGCTGCATCTCTTTCACTTCCTTGTCAGGCTTTCAGCTTTGTGCATTCACCGTGCAGAGGCGATGGCGCGATACGTCATTGTGTCTTTGTTGTGCAGCGCTGGTGTTGTGTAGGTGCCCTGCAGGGCCATGGCGGTGCAGCACATTACGGACTGTGACTTTAAACAACAGCCGTTGAAGCAGGTGTTCAGGCCCAGACTGCTCCCTGCTACTGGCCTGCTCTGCAGCCAGCAGTAGGTTTGGTGGCAGAGCGATCTGTCAAAGTGGGGAAGAAAGAAAGAAAGAAAGAAAGAAAGAAAGAAAGAAAGAAAGAAAGAAAGAAGGGCGGTGGTTGTTTAGACATATTGACGTGTGTACAGTGCATTGACTCAGCAGCCGTCTGTACGAGTTTAACCTGCTGTTGCTTGAAAAGAGCTGAGCTGAAAAGCAGTTTTCCCGCGCGCCCCTCCACCCATCTCCCTTTACTCTGGGAACTTTGAAGAGATCATCCCTGTCAGAACGCACCCTACATAACCATCGCACCCTACATAACCATCGCAACCCTACATAGTACCCATGTGTTCAGGTCCCCCGTGTGTTCAGTCCCGTGTTGTTATGACACAGAAGTGAAGCGCAAAGCAAGGCGTTAATGTTTTACGAGGCGCAGGGAGGCAGGTTTCCATGAATAAGTCATAGAGAGAGACGGTGGGGGGGCGGGGGGCAAATAGAGAGTGTATTTGTGTCAGAGTTTTTATTAACAGATTGCTTTTTAGTTCTTTTGCAGAATGCGGTTCGCAGGACTAAACGGTAGTCTAACCCGTGCTTGTTTTGGGACCTTTTGTTAGTCGGGCGGTGGGATTAACATGTTGCACAATAACCGCCATGTGTCACCGCCGCCGCCGCCGCCGCGGGGTGTGTTGTGCTGCCTACCTGGCCGGGCCAGATTCCTCCCCACCAACCCTCAGCCCCGATCACCTGGGAACCTTCTCAGGTAACACCGCTGCGTCGCGGTGTCAACTGGCTTCCTCCGACCATGCCCCGCGCTTCGACAAAGAGCACACACGTGTTCCATTAAAGTCTGCAGTGGTCTACACTACCGTCGGTCGGCGCCGTCCCAGGTGGAGCGGGCTGCCTCGTGCTTTTCAGACCTCGCGCACAGAAACCGCCCGGGAGCGCTTCGTCGATTACGCGTGGAGATAAAAGCTCAGAAAAGGATAACGTCGTTATCATGGTAAGATCTCACGCTTTCTCTCACGCTTGTTTTGCAAGGCGCTCATACTGGGGGGGGGGGTAATAAGGCGCGTAATGGTTTTCCACTGCTTGAGGGATGAGGTCGTTTAAAACTGTACACAAATCAGGTCGGGTTTTCTCATTTTTGAGATCTTAGCCGACTTTGCATTGTTTGGTCGAGTAGGCCAACTTTGTCTCCCCCCCAAATAAAGATGCGTGAAAGATCGTTGAAAGTTTTACGGTAAATAAAACCGCAACTTAGCAACCGCCTGTGACAATGTAGTCACAAAACGCACAACATCCGGCATTTGAATAAAAAAAAAGAAAGACCAACTAGATCTTCCTCTGACGATCTTATGATAAAACACAAGTCCCCCAAGACGCACGCGTCCATTTATATCCAGCGTCACACACCCCTCCCCCTCCCCCCATGAAAGGCATTGGCTCCCTTCCCGCTGCCTAATGGCTCGCCTTTCAAACGAACGTCTCGTTTGTTGTCCCGTAAACAGGTGTGACAGGCGCTAGTTCGTCCAGCCGCCCGTCAAGTCAAACGTCGGTGGGGGTGGACGAGAAAACCGCAGCCTAAGTGCCCCCGGGGGCGGGCGCTTAACGGGTTAACGAATTCCTCCGCGCGGCACGGAAAGGCAGGCTGGCTTTGAGCTGCCCCGCCATGTGAAAACAGAGCGTCCCGAAGTAAAGCGGGCAGTGTTTCGGAGGACGCCGCGCACGCAGCTCGCAGCCGCTGCGTCATTTCCCCTGGAAAAGTTGAGCTGGAGGAGTCCCGGGTCCTCATCAGCCAGCCCGCTCCCAGCCAGACCGCGCTCGCACCGTCTGTAGGAGCGGACGGACGGACGAACGAGCGCGACCTCGGTAGCTCTTTGGCACGCGTCTAAATGCGCGTCTTTTTCAAATCACACCGACGGCTGTTCGCGTGTTGGGATGGATGACGCGTTTTCCTTGATAGCCTGAGGGTGAGTTGTTCTTGGGGTTTACACGCTTCGGGATCTGTCACTTTACAAAGGCACTTTTATTTGACTGTTTTTTATTTATTTATTTTTTTTACCAACTCGCCTTTTTCATGTCTTCATACCAGATGGGTGATTATGTTTTTGTCTTATGATCTGTAGGTGTTTGGGTTTTTTTTGTTTGTTTTTTTTTTAAACCAAAAAACATGTTCACAAGCTACGTAAAGGGTCTGAATGATATGGTTTTTTCCACGGTAAGCTTACAGGTTATAAGCATTTCTGCATGTCTATGTGATGCACGGCTGTACTAAAGGGCCCGTGATACACGTAATTTTAACCCACCCTCCTGCATCTCCCTTTCGAATGTCCCTATTTTGAGTATGCGCAGTTATTTTTCAACTTACACGCTTCACGGCAACTGAAGCGTGCCTACGTTCAGTTGACTCATGCATGTTTATTAACTGCATCGATCCACATGTGGAGAACTTTTTTTGTGAGTTATTTCTCTGCCACCCCCCCCCCACCCCCCCAATCACAGAGCCAAGAGGAGCAGCCTAGCCCCGGGGTATTTGAACGTATCGGGAGCTGGTTCTCCCCATGGAGGGGTAGGAGTCCAAAGAGTTCAACCGAAGATGCCCCCTCGACGAGTGAGGAGACCCCTGCAGACGGGGAAGAGAACCCGCAGCCTGTGAGGGGCTCCCAGGCAAAGGAACAGCAGCAAGAGGAGGAGCCGGGCCAAAGTCCCAACTCCAATCTGCTCGGTCTCTCCAGGGATAATTTCGCCAGTGAAATAAAGGAGGACGCCACGCAGTCTGCCCACAGAGACGGCCCCTTTACAGTTAACACTGAGCCAGGAGAAGGAGGTACTGAAAAGGAGGAGTTTGTGGAGCGTGGAGGGAATAGAACAGGGCAGGGCCGGGAAAGGGGAGAGAGCGGCAGCAGCAACGGTACAGCAACAGAGAGCGGGAATCCCACCTCCAAGAAGAATAGCAGTCATCTGACACATCTGTCTTCCTCTGCTGAGCAGGGGGTGCTATGGGACTCTGACCAGGCCCAAATCAAGCCCCGGACTAAGAAGCAAGCTCATGCCCAGACAGGCAAGAAACTCCACGTGTACCTGGAGGAGACCAGTGTGACTCACCGTGGCCAAGACACCGCTGCTGGAGAGGAAGTGATCTGCACTAAGGTTACGAAAAGCCTTCAGGTCATATCCAAGGCAAACGCAACAAAGAGTGTTGAATCACCCAAGGGCTCCGGTGCAGAGGGGTCACAGAATAAAAGGACAGTTTGCAGACCTGCTATTGGAGCACAGGGTCATTACAGTGCCCTGGTGGGAGTGTCATTGAAACCCCACCCACACACACCGTCAAAGCCTGAGCCTGAAACAGAGCAGACAGCAAAAGACAGCATGGGGCGTAAAAACACAAGCAAGAAAAAGACCAGGAAGATGTCACAGGGCGACTCAGGGAGCAGCTCTCAGGAGAACACGCCCTCCAAGGTCCAGCCCACACCGGTGAGCTCCCCCACCTCAAATGACACATCCACTATTCCCCCAGTCGCACGGGAGGAGACTCACCTGGGAGAAAGATCTGTAAACTCCTCCCTCAAAAATCTCCTGTCCTCCTCAACAACCTCAACAGAAGGAGGGAAAAGCAACGCTGCTTCCTCTGCTATTGGGGCAAAAACACTCACTGGCCAGCAGTCGCAAGGAACCCAGGTTTCCAACTCTCCCTCTGAAGACAGTCTGGCGTGTGTGGTGGGTGGGGTGGTGGACATGGAGGATGATGATGATAGTGCCTACAAGGTGGAGAGGAAAACTGAGACCCCAGAGTCCAAACGCAGGAGCGTGAAGGTTTCTCGCAGCGAGGTAAAGGTTTTTGCAAAGAAAGTGCTGGTGAACACTGACGCGAGTACCCAGGGAGATGGAAATGTGTCACAGAGTGTCACAGAGGCAAATCACTCCAGAGATGAAGCCAAGGTGAAACCCAACCCCGAGGTCAATACAAGGTACGTTTTGCTACTGAAGGTGACGGTGAAGGTGAGGTGGTAGATTCAGGCCAGGAGTTGCCCAGCTGTCTGTCTTTTGTTTATGAAAGAAACACTGAATCATCATATTTCAGTCAGCTACAGAACCTGTCGCAAAGTCTTCCAGTCATACATATCATGTGAAATATAGCATTTGTAAGTGATTATTGTATAATGTATAAAAACTACAACTGCAACTTGCTTATCAAGTTAAAAAAGCATTTTCAAGGAAACTGTGTTGAGAGAAAAGCCACAATTTGATCTATGTTAAAACAAAATGAGTCATTTGGCAAACAAAGAACAACCCTTTAAGCTTGAAGGAAGAGATAAAGATTAGATAAAACTTAATGCATCACACACACTCAAAAGATAATGCCAAGAATGAAGAGGTGGTGGTGCCAGTGACAGATAAGTGTTATGACGGCAGGTGTGCAGTTGTAATAAAATTTGAACTAATTTGTTAACCATCAGTCAAAATGTGCTTTAAAAGTTCGCCGTTTTGCAAAATAGGTCAAAGTGCACGTTCTAATGAAGAAATTTCATTCTCTTTACGTACACAGATTGCAGGGGCTGGAGAAAATGGATGAAGAGCCCGATACCTCTGCTGGACGGATTGCAGATAAGATCAGCCTGTTTGAGGGCCGAGCAGCGAGGGCGGGCAGGCAGACCCTCCAAAGCCCCAGGAGCGCTGATGTGTCCCCAGCCCGGAAAGTCACCGAGAGGCTGAAACCACACCTCAACAGGGAATTCGGATTACAAGATCACAGGTCAAACTCAGGGGAACGTGATGGCAGTGCCAGATCCAGTTCCGCTCCGCCTGTCGGAGAGAAGCCAAAGACGGTGAAAGAGAGAGCGAGAAACTTCGCAGAGGCAAATAAAACAGAGGACAAAACAGGATTACCGCAAAAGTCTGCTATGATAGGAATGCCCCAGAATTCCTCACCTTCCTTAGTGGTGTCTGTGTCACAGCCATCAGAACTGGACATTCAGGCTAAACTGGCTGGCAAAGATAAGACAGAGACCACAGCAAGGGCACAGATGAGATCCAAACTAGATGGGCCAGATACCAGTGCTATAGCGGCAACTATTTCTACTCCTAAACAACAGCAGACTGACACTGAAGCGATGCACAAAGAGGATCTGAAACCTACAGATCGACATTTGAAATCTAACAGTGTTGAATCAGATAGGCCCGCCAAAGTTCCTGGTGACTCAAATGAACTAGCCGGTGAGATTAGCCCTCAGGCTAAAGCTCCTGGCAAGACAGGCTCCCGCTCTAAGAAAAAGAAAAGCAGAGAGCCAGCCAGTCCCTCCAGCCCAAATAATGATATTAAAGCCCTCCAACCACCCAGTAAGCAAGAGGGCATTGCCATTGCTGTGAAAGAGGAAACAGATGGTACCACCAAGGACACAACCGTTCCCGCCAAACAGCTCAAACAGACTGACGCATTACAAACAGATCAACCTTCAGGAAGTCCATCAGATGTTGAAAAGCACTCACTCAGTGAGGATTCAGGCAAACTGGTAGATTCATCATTTAAAAAGGAGGGTGTTGACAAAGTTACAAAGGAAAAGGGGGGGCTGTCAGGAAGCTCTGTGAACAAAGATGACCACGCCAATGCTGCCATTTGTCCAACAAAGGAGCATATTGATAAAGATGCACATGTTTTAGTTCAAAAGGAGGAGGTCGCTGAGGGGAACAGCCCCTCCTTTGTTGAGAAGAGGGAAAAAGGCTCCAAAGACATCGGTAACACATTGGGCCCTCTCCCCCCACCACATTTAGATAAACAACCAATTGAGAAGCCTCCAGAGCAGAAAAGATCACCTGTGGAATATCCCCCTTCAGAAAACAAGCAGCAAGGACAATATGAGAAGAAAAACAAAGAAAAGGTGAAACGGCCTGAGAAAACGGCAAAGTCAGAGATAAAAACCTCAGAAACAACAGATCAGATGGACGATAGAGACCCAGCGAAAGTGGCACAGCCAGAAAAGAAAGATGCAGAAAAAAAACACCAGGCTGAGAAAAATGACAAAGGAAAAGCACAACAGCACACGAGTTTGGATAAAAATACCACCAAGGACCTGGCTTCAGCTTGTGGACAGGATGACCCTGACCCTGGCAGCAAGCGTGAGGCTCAGATGAGAGAGGAAACAAAGCTTGTTCAAGACAAATCAAAAACCTCATCCAAGCCCATGGAGCCTGTCACAAAGCCCCCGGAAAAGGGCTCACATCCAGATCAGACTCCTGCTCATGTAGTTGCCCAGACTAGTAACACCGGCACTGATGAAGGGCCCCAGGCAGGGCAAGCTACAAACGATTCAGAGTCAAAAACAAGTGTTAAACTAAATCGAGGAGTAGAAACCCATCCAGCAGTGGTTACAGAAAAACCGCTGCCTTGCTCTGTATCTGTGGAAAAAACAGAACAATCCGCTGATGAGTCACGCACACATGGAGCTGGTGTTGTTACAACAGAGCTCCACGGCCCAAACCACTCTGTTAAAGTTGCTGCGGCCGTTAAAGAAACGTCTGTCAAACCAGGGGACGAGACTTTGGTATCTGCCAAGCAGACTGGCGAAAAGGATAATAAGAATGAGCCCCCTAAATCACTGAAGAAACCCAATCTTACTCCTTCTTCTCAGTCTGTTAGCAGCGGGGGAGGAGACCTGAATGTTGGGAATAAAACTTCAAATCTCAACTCACTGACCTCAGAAGTGAAAAACTCGGGAGTTATAGACAAAGCCTCTCTTCACCATTCACAGTGTGAGGATTCAGAAATGACACAGACAGTGAAGAGCAAGTCAAATGCAGGCACACAAGAAACACTGCAAAACTCATCTGCCGCTGTTTCCACCACTACAGTAACTGTGGAAGAGAGGGCAGGTGATAAGAAAGTAGGCCCTCTGCTGAGTGAACCCTCACGTATTTTCAATGGTGATATCCACCCTCTCCCGCATCCCCAACCAGTCAACAATACACCAGGATCCCCTCTATGTTCAGATCAAGCTACAAGAGTGACAGAGGCCGCTAAAAGGAGCCCAGACTCTCCCAACCTAACTCTTCCATTCCTGAACAAACTTCCTCCTTCACGAGGGATAAACAGAGGCGATTTGTCGCTGCAGCGAGATGCGCCCTCCAGCTGGCTAGATGTGGACTTTCCCAAACAGAGGCTCAAAACTTCAGAGCCCAAGCTTAGCTCCTCTGTGAGTGAGAGTGACCTTCTGGACACTTCCAATGAGATGGATGATGAGGATTTCATAGAGAAAATCAGGAACCTATGTGCTCCGTTCTCTCTCCCACCACGTAAACACAGCCACCTTCGGCCGCAACAGCCCCCCTTCGCTATGCCGTCCATCAGGGAGGACCGCTTTGAGAAGACGTTTGATCCAGAGGAGTTCAAGTTTGGCTTGAGGAAGAAGAAGGAGTTCAGCACAGAGCAGAGTCCAAGCCTCTTCGCCAAGCTCCAAAGCACCGAGACTAAGGCAAACCTAAAACCCGCCAGGGCCAGTTTAGCAGACAGGAGTATGCTGCTCACAAGCTTGGACACTCGCTTTCGGCTAAGGGAGAAGACCGCTGATGATGGCGAGGAGAAGAAGAAGGAGGAGGGGGAGACGGAGAACAAAAAGGATGAGCAGTTCAAGGTGCCGTCCCGTCTAGAGGGGAGCTGTGTCCTCAGCAGCCTCTTCTCCAGCTCCAGGGGGAGGAAGAATGGAGCAGAGGCCCAGTCAGACACCACTGATTCTGGTGATGCATCGCCTAGAGAAGCCCCCTGGCTCAGCCCCCCGGCAGGATCACAACCACTCTTGACAAGAGTCACTCCTAAAGGTCCACTCAGTGAAACGCCGGCTAACCAGACTCCCGTCCCTGCTGATGGGACTGGAGCGCAGGCTGTGGTCAGTGACTCAGTTCCTCCACTTCCCTCCTTTAACGACATCAAGCTGCCCGGCTATTTAGAGAAGTACCTCCCCCGGGAGCTTGCAAAGCCAGAGCACAGCATGGAGGAAAAGGAGCAACTCAACGCAGAGGTTCGTTTAGCTTTGTATGATAATCCTTTAACAGAAAACAGAAAACAGCATGACTGCTGCATAAGTTTAAGGAAAATAATCATGATTTTCAGCATCATATATATATAGTAGGTGTAACACTCCATTGGCAGCCATTATACTGAGCAGGCTTCTGTGTGTAGCTGAAATCTAGCAATGTGAAAACTACAGTCCTGGTTTGGTGTGCTACATTGAAATAGGCTACACTGGATAAGAAAATGCAAATGCCATATAAAGACGGTGACATACGGATTATGTCCACAACTGAAGTCATTGATGGACACTTTTCCAGACAATTTCGGTGGCGTTTCAGAGACTCGCAGAAGACTGCTCAGTATTAAGGCGGCTAATGGCTATAACATGTATCTAGAGGGATAATGCTGAAAATAATGATTGTTTCCCTTTAACTTTCTTTATTTCTTTGTATTCACAATAGAAGATAACGTGCCGTGCTTTTCACAAGTGCGAACAAGTGCCTTTATTTATGCAAGCCCATTGGCCAACCTATCAGAATAATAAGGATGCATGCATAGTCCAGGAAAATAAAGCCTCACAGAAATCCCACCGTGATTAAACACATTTCTCAACCCCAAATGAATTCACTACTCTTAATGGGTACCTTGTTTAGGTGTTGGTTCTCTGTTCATGTGACAGGTGATTGGTGGGATGATGTCATTAGTCCCCGGTGGTGGAGCAGACCTGAAGATGAAGCCAGGACTCGTGCAGCCTGAAGGAGCATTGCCTCTTTTACCTGGGATTCCTCCAACCGCCACACACCCAACAATACCAGACCTCCACCAGCGTGTGGCTTACCCAGAGGCGGTGAGAAACAACAATGTGAGTGTGCCACATACAGGACTTAAAACTGCATGACATGGGGGTGTGCGGGTGGCGTGGCGGTCTATTCCGTTGCCTACCAACACGGGGATTGGCGATTTGAATCCCCGTGTTACCTCCAGCTTGGTCGGGCGTTCCTACAGACACAACTGGCCGTGTCTGCGGGTGGGAAGCCGGATGTGGGTATGTGTCCTGGTCGCCGCAGTAGCGCCTCCTCTGGTCAGTTGGAGCACCTGTTTGGGATGGAGCGGGAACTTGGGGGAATAGCGTGATCCTCCCACGGGCTACGTCCCCCTGGCAAAACTCCTCAATGTCAGGTCAAAAGAAGCGGCTGGCAACTCCACATGTATCGGAGGAGCCATGTGGTAGTCTGCAGCCCTCCCCAGATTGGAGGAGGGGGTGGAGCAGTGACCAAGACAGCTCAGAAGAGTGGGGTAATTGGCCAAAATTCGTTTGGGGAGAAAAAGGGAGGAGAGAAAAAGGGAGGGGAGGGGAGAACCCCCCCCCCCCAAAAAAAACCCAAACAAAACTGCCTGATATTTTGTTGTTGTTGTTGTCTTTGTGTGTGTGTGTGTGTGTGTGTGGGTGTGGGTGTGTGGTAACTGGGCCAGGCTATTTGATGGAAACACTGCCTTTTCTACACATTTGTCAGCACAGCTGAACTGAGTTGAACCTTTCTTAGAATTTCAATATCGGGGGTTGAAATTCAGTTTGAGCCAGAATGTAACTCATAGTCTAGCGTAGTCAACGTGGATCCATTGTGTCCTCAGAAGATAAATGAGATGCAAACTCACAAGTGAAATGAAAGGTCAGCGTATTAAACGAATGCCCAGCAACTCCACAAACAAACACCAGTTGCTTGCCATGCTCCTCAATTTTAACTGCTGTCAAACGTCTCTCTTTCCATTGCAGATAAGGGCTGCTAGAGGATTCCACCGGCGCCCTGGTAAGGTAGGCAAAGCTCTGCCCTCGTTGGGGCGAAAGAGATGAGAACCTGGATAGAGAAGTTATTGCTCTGTGCAAACATCTGCTTTTCATATTTTCTTCTGGGGGGTACAGAGACTATTGAAAAAAAAGATAGAAAGAAAGACAAAGAAATAAAACAAAAATGCTCAGCTGGATATGATTAAAACCATGAGATTCAGCGTTGCCGGTGCAACACAAAATGTGCGATTGCGTATTGCATCGTGGATTTGTAGAGAGAATGTGCTCAAAATGAAAATGCACCCAGTTGCAATTTTCAATGCATCCATGGCCTCCCATTGGGCCAATCTATTTTTGACTGAATACGGGAGAGCTCTGAGATGTTCAAGGTAACTTTCCTCTGCTCTGGTTGTTGTTGTGCAAGCAGGCCAGATGACTTCTGCATTAGTTGGATCCAAGACGAGCGGCGAAGTAGTTTCTTGATAACGACTTTGCCCAAAGGTTTCTATTCTCTTGAAATAGGGTGCAAGTGTGATCTGTAGATTAGGATCAGCAAATTGACAGCAAGAATGTCCAGCCAGCAGCCGACAAACAGGAAACTGGGGCAGTTTCCTGTTTGTCGGTTATGAAGTCGATATTGCAGGTGAACTTGGTTCAGATTCGGAAACGTTCCCCCAAGGTGAAGAATGACACAAACGTTTCATTGTTTTTTTGGGTTTTTTTTTAGTTCTCTCAGGGTTAAAGTAACCTTGTCCTCCGTACACAGGCTTTACAGATAAAATGTCTCTAGCGGGTAAGAAATGAGGGAAATTATTAACTGGCGGGTCCACCCAAGAACTAGTTGTGCGTTGAGATCTTTGTCAGGGATCATTTTGTCCTTTGGTCAGTGTCTCAAGGCAACTTCGGGCAACGTGTCTCTGTGATAGATGGTGTTGTTTGAGAACGCTCAGCGTGACGGCCAGGCCTACGAGATCTTCAGGGATGTGGACGATGCTACCTCTCTCCAGCTCTCGCCCCTCATCTCCGTGAAGGTCGTCAGGGGATGGTAAGCAGTGTTGGCTGGTAACTCTACACGGTAATGATTGGGTAGTAAGAGTAATAGCCAGATCAAGTTCTTCCTTTCGTCATCATCCATTCTAGGTATTAGATTGAGGCTGAATTTGACTAGACCTTTATCCGATCCCTCGATTGCCTCGAGTTGTTTCCTTATTTTTCACTCTTGACTTTGATGATGGAGCAACATTCATAATTATTGCCTTGCGGGAATAAAAAAACAGCAAGGCAAATGATCTTTGGGTGGGTGGAGGTATTCCAGCTGAAGGGATTTTATGGTGGGACGACAGCTTGCATTGGTCTATGTGGTCGACACTGTTTGAGCACAAGGACACAGAGGAGACCAGTCGGCCTCGAGGCATTTCATTGACTTTCAAGCATGTTCAGAACAATAAGGTCTTAAAAACGTTTTCAGGTGTCCTGGTAGCGTAGCGGTCTATTCCGTTGCCTACTAACACGGGGCTCGCCGGTTCGAATCCCTGTCTTACCTCCGGCTTGGTCGGTCGTCCCTAGACACAATTGGCCGCGTCTGCGGGTGGGAAGCCGGATGTGGGTATGTGTCCTGGTCGTTGCACTAGCGCCTCCTCTGGTCGGTGCCCTGGTGAAACTCCTCACTGTCAGGTGAAAAGAAGCGGCTGGCTGGCGAATCCACATGTATCGGAGGAGACACGTGGTAGTCTGCAGCCCTCCCCGGATCGGCAGAGGAGGCGGAGCAATGACCGGGACGGCTCGGAAGAGTGGGGTATTTGGGCAGATACAGTTGGGGAGAAAAGGGGGGGAAATCCCCCCCCCCCCAAAAAAAACAAGTTTTCAGGAATAAGAGGCCCAGACTGAGTGCTGTGCATTAAAGACATTCAGCAAGCACAGCACTGTTTCATACAGCACTCATATCTGTTAGCGCTTCAATTCTTCAGTTAGGTTTTTATTTTTTTGCTTTTCTTGAACGTCCATGTCATTCCTTGCTCTGTTTGTTTGCAGTTGGGTGCTTTATGAGAAACCCGGCTTCCAAGGACGCTCCATCGCCCTGGAGGAAGGCTGCATAGAACTGGCTAATGTGTGGGCAGAGCCTGAGGAAGCGTGGGCCAGGCCGGGGGCGGGGCCGACAGAGACACAGCCACACGTTGACCCGCCACTGACGATTGGCTCTATTCGACTGGCTGTCTGGGTTAGTGTCCTTTCCTGTTTCGACCTTCAGTATTTACTCCTCTCCGCTTTCACAGATCCGGGGCTTGGGAGAAGGTTGCCAGTATTTCTCCATGCTATTACCCAGTACTGAGAAATAGCGCTGACGCAATCTGCACTATTTTTGTTTCGACTCTGTGTGCTCATTGTGTAAGGTAATACATTCTGGTCTCTATTCACAGTGTCTGGTAGGGACGGGTACCAAAACCCGGTATTAAACGGGCACTGGTGTTGAATTTTAAAGACCGTAGTATTGATAAACTCCGACGTTAATGGTTCTGCTATTGGTAGTGGAGAAATTAAGAAAATCCATCCATCCAGCCATCCATTATCTGAACCGCTTATCCTGCTCTCAGGGTCACGGGGAGGGTCATTGGGTGGCAGCAGGGGGGGGCACCCTGGACAGGCCACCAGGCCGTCACAGGGCCCGCCCACACACACACACACACACACACACACACACACACACACACACACACACACACTCTTACCTAGGGACAATTTAGTACGGCCGGTTCACCTGACCTACATGTCTTTGGACTGTGGGAGGAAACCAGAGCCCCCGTAGGAAACCCACACAGACACGGGGAGAACATGCAAACTCCACACAGCGGGCGACCCGGGACAACCCACCAAGGTTGGACTACCCCGGGGCTCGAACCCAGGACCTTCTTGCTGTGAGGCGACCGCGCTAACCGCTGCGCCACCGTGCTGCCCGAAATTAAGAAAATAAATGTCCTTTTTATTTCGGCTACATAAATGTTATCTTGCATCTTTCAGCTCACCAACTCTGTTTCTAGTCTGCAATACAATTGAGACATTTGATGAATTTTCACCATTCCCGATCCAGAAGAGATCTCTCTCTCTGTCTCGCAGCCTGTATGTAGTATGTGTGAGCCGAGGGGTGGGGCCAACTCTCTCTCTCTCTCTCTCTCTCTCTCTCTCTCTCTCTCTCTCTCTCTGTCTCTCTCTCATGCGCACACACACACACACACACACATGCACACAAACACACACACCCTGCTGTTAGTGACAACGGCGGAGAGGAGTAAATGAACAAAAGTCTGGTTATACCTCTCTAGAGTCGATGCTGACAGTGCTCGTTGCCACAAGTGCAACAAGTCTCTTGCATGTAGGGGCGGAAACACAAGCAATATTTCCAAACATCTGGCAAAGGTGCATCAAGCACAGGCAGAGAAATGTACAGTTTTCTACTGTCTAGCTCGAAGTTCGTCTCGTGGCCCCGTCCACCTCAGGTATGTTGTGTATGCTAGCAGCCTGGAGTCCACGCAGCATTAACTAAGTTACACAAACACGGGTTGATGATTAAACCTAATGCTCTGCCCAGACATGAGAAAATAAAGCAATGTCACTTCTATTCTTAATTTGTTTTTTGTTTTTTCTCTCTCTTAAAAATTCACAAAAAGAACCGATAAGAGTACCGTTAAAGTACCGGATCGATAAGCGGTATCGGTAAGCGTAGTAGTACCGTTAAAATCTTAACGATACCCATCCCTAGACTGCCTGGGCTAATTTGTGGCGCTGCTGTCGTGTGTTTTACAGGATTACCGCCTCCCCCACATCGACCTGTTCACTGAGCCGGAGGGCCACGGCAGAGTAACGCCTCACCACGACGACGCGGTGGAGACGGGCTCCTTCGGGATCCCACAGACCACTGCGTCAATCAAAGTCCACTCTGGCGTGTAAGTGAGCCCCCCCCCGATGTGCCCTGAAATACCTGCGGCAGGTCTCCGGTGAGAGACAGCACGAAACAGACTGGCAGAATTGACTTGCTAGCAAGCGGCGTGATGGGCGCACTAGCCGGGGAGTCAGACGGGGAACAGACTGGATCTGAGATGCAATGTAATCAAGCAGTAGGCACCGAGGAAAGAACAGCAGAGCGGATAATCCCCGCTACCTGGAGTAGGTTTTTTTTTTTTTTTTTTTTATTTGTTAATGGCTGAAATAGCACGTGAGACCAATGCAGACCCATGAAACCCTGAACAGTCCGGCTGAAAATAGACCAGTTTCTTTAATGCAGTGCCATGTCTTTGTGATTAGCGTTTGGCATGAGCCGGCAAGTCTCGGAAAGGCGTAGCGGAAAGATAATCGTTACCATCCTCCCCGGTGTTTATCCCTTTTTCCTTGTGTTCACTCTCACTCGTTTGCCTGCTCAGGAATGTCCCTCTTGCTCCTGCATGTTAGACAGTAAAAAGCCGGGGCGAGAGAGAGAGAGAGACAGAGGGAGAGAGAGAGAGAGAGAGGGAGGGAGAGACAGACAGACAGACAGACAGAGAGAGGGGGAGGGAGGGGGACTTGTAAAGACGGGTACTGAGGTCGAGGTAGTCAGAGGGAGGGAGGGAGGGAGGGAGGGCGAAAGGAGGTGAGGGAATGTGGCAGAGTGTGTTTTTCTATATTCAGGACATTTTGTGCCCTGCCCCTTAGCAGAGCCTAATGGCAGCGGGCCTCTTCCCAGCACACCGCTCAATGGAAAACCACCTTCGCTGGTTTACTTTGGCAGCCGCAGTGGAAAGAAACAAAAGAGAAACATTTCGGGGATTGTTTTACAGGATTATCTCAGTGATCCCTCTTGACGTGCTTTCACGTTCTCACGTTCTAATGAGAGCTAATCACTGTCGAATGTCAGCCGAGTGTTCGGGCACACCCGCGAGCGGAGCAGAGCGAGTGTGGTCTCTCGGCAGCTCCTCCTTATGAGCAGACAACCCTGCAATGCCTGCTCATCACATGTGTGTGTGTGTGTGTGTGTGTGTGTGTGTGTTTTATTTTACCCAGCTCAACTTCTACTACCACTTTTTCCGGGATAGGTCCGTTCCTCTACGTGACTGAATAGGCCCTTTCTTATTTACAATTTACACTTTCATTTAGCAGACGCTTTTATCCGAAGCGACTTGCATCAGAGAGTTGATACGACACAAGCAAGGGTCTAGTCAGGAGGCGACAACGCAAGTAAGTGCCAAAAAAACCACCTAGGTTCAAGTCTGATAGGACATACTAGGTGTCAACACGCAGTGCACAAAGGCAATGCATAGGGTGCTAGGGTGCATAGAAGCGATTTTTTTTATTAATACCATCAGGTGTGGTGGTGTTCGTGAAAGGGCTGGGTCTTTAGCTTCTTCTTAAAGATGGAGAGGGACTCAGAGGATCGAATGGAGTTGGGTAACTCGTTCCACCACCGGGGAACTATAGTAGAGAAGGGTCTGGCTCGTGACTTAGGGCCCCGTTGTGGTGGAAGCGCCAGACGCCTTTCATTGGCAGAGCGTAGTGAGCGGGACTGAGTGTAGACCTGAATGAGGGAGTTCAGGTAGGCGGGAGCCGTTTTAGTTGCTGTTTTGTAAGCCAGCATCGAGGTTTTGAATCTGATGCGGGCAGCAACCGGGAGCCAGTGGAGGGATACGAACAGTGGAAGGGACATTTGCTGTTTTGGGTTGGTTGAAGACCAGACACGCCGCCGCGGTCTGGATCACTTGGAGAGGTTTGAACGTGCATGCAGGGAGACCTGCCAGTAAGGAGGTGCAGTAGTCAGTGCGTGATATAACAAGAGCCTGTACCAGGAGTTGTGCTGCATGCTCAGACAGGTGGGGTCTAATTTTCCTGATGTTGTACGGGGCAGATCGGCACGACCGAGCAGTCGAGGCCACCTGAACCTTAAAGGTTAGCTGGTCATCAATCATGACACCCAGGTTTCGGGCAGACTTTGTGGGCACGAGTTGGGCTGATCCGAGCGGGATATCGATCCGTTGTTGGAAGGATGGACTGGCTGGGATGACAAGGAGCTCAGTCTTAGATGGGTTAAGCCGGACTTGAGGTTCAGAGGTGGTGATTTGTCTCTCTCTCTCTCTACGGGACATTATGGTCCCATTTAGCTCTAAAGGGTCCTGCAGCGCTATAACACTGGGCATGGATTCCCGCTGCAGTTGCACTTGTTGAAATTGAATGGCGGAAGTGAACGTAGGGTGCTTTGCATATGTGTCCCAGAAAATGCCCTTTGCCATGTTTAATTCATGTCCCCTCTGTTCCCGTGCAGCTGGCTGGTGTTCAGTGATCCGGGCTACCAGGGCGTGCTTTCTGTGTTGGAGGAAGGAGAGTACCCCTTCCCCGAGACCTGGGGCTTCCCTTCGCCCTTCGTCGGCTCCCTCAGGCCCCTCAAAATGGTGCGTAGCAACGTCACAGTGACCACCGCAGGGCTTGGTTTGTCAGTGTCATAACTCAGACGGGTACTAAAGCAATAGCATGCTGATTCAACAGCCTTCATTATTTAGTTTATCCTCCATGCAAGAAGTATTGAACCCTTTGTTTCATTCCTTTGGTGGATTTGTCGTGCTATTTTTTTTTTTTTTTTTTTTTGGAAAAATTCATTTGTTGCTTTGTGGATACAGTTTTTTATTGTGTACATACTGATGTCTGCCGCCGCGATGCAAAGGTGTCAAAATAATCCGTAATTAGCTCTCAGCTTGCACAGGAGTCAGTGTAAGGGGAGACGTAGTCCGTCTCATTTGCCTCTTTCCCCATTATCACCGGCAAGCCTGGCTCCTTATCACTTCTGAGAAAATGGGATTTTCCGCATAATTGCTTCCATTTCACCCCCGTTTTATGCGGTGTTACCTTTTATTGGGGGCAACGCTGTGCCTGCTAATGATAATGTCTCCGTCTTCCAGGGTGCGTTTAAAGTGGAGAACCCCAGTGAAGTCAAGGTATGTGTTGACCTGCCTCCAATTAACTTTATCACAGCGGTGCCAGGAAGCTGTTTGGCTTCGCTGCACAAGCAGCTCATCTTCTGTGCCCGCTATGCAGCTCCTAAACTCATTCTTCACTGTCAGTTAAAGATGTAACCAAACAAACTGTGGCCGTTTTGGAGTTAAGTGTCATTGCCAGAAGTTTATAGATAAAATATGTAAGATTCGGGTCATCCGGGTAGCTTGGCCATCTAGTCTGTTGTCTATCAACACGGGGCTCCTCGTGTTACCTCCGGCTTGGTTGTCTCTACAGATACAACTGGCCGTGTCTGTGGGTGGGAAGCCGGATTTGGGTGAGTGTCCTGGTCGCTGCACTAGCGCCTCCTCTGGTTGGTCAGGGCACCTGTTCAGGGGGGAGGGGAAACTGGGGGGAATAGCGTGATCTTCCCACGCGCTACATCCCCCTGGTGAAACTCCTCACTGTCAGGTGAAAAGAAGCGGCTGGCGACTCCACATGTATCAGAGGAGGCATGTGGTAGTCTGCAGCCCTCCCCGGATCGGCAGAGGGGGGTGGAGCAGCGACCGGGACGGCTCGGAAGAGGGGGGTAATTGGCTAGATACTATTGGGGAGAAAAAAAGGGGGGGATAATAATAATAATAACAATAATAATAAATTATTATTATTATAACATTTAATTCAATAATTTGTATATTTTCTTGTAAGGAATTTGAAACGGTGGATACTTATTTTGAAGTGGAACTTTTTTCATGTCCTTTGCACCTGAAAAAAGGTCAAAAGAAAAAAAAATACAGATTGCGCAAGTAAGAAACAACATGTTTGTGGGTTTGTGAAGTCATTAAACATAAAGAGAAACGAGAAACACGTAAAGAGGGTTAACCAAGGGCAGAACCGGGCTGGGTGACGTATTTTGTTTTGGGTAAAGATGAATTAATGGTTTTTGTGGTTGACCTGTTTTGTTCTTTATGTTCTCCGTAGGCGTGGGTGTATGAGGGGCCGGGCTTGCAGGGCCCCTGTCTGGAAATAGAGGACGAGGTCTTCAGCTTTGGCGACGGCGACGAAGAAAACATGGGCTCAAAGAAAATCCAGTCTGTGGGCTCTTTAAAGATCACCGGAGGACTGTAGGTGTCTTTTATTGTTTTATTGCACAACAGTTTATTCTGCTGAGCCGGGTTAATATCGGTCATGACTTGTGGTTTGTTGGCTGTGAACCTGGGAGATGATTGCAGTTTAATTAGGATGAAATTTACCGCCATCGAATGAGTTTCAGGTTATGCGAGGCAGCCGCGGTGCAGAAACACGGCCCTGTGCAAGTGCTGTGTGCAGCAGCGGTTCTGTTATTCCTGTAATTCCTGATCAGCAATATCTTTGACAGACAGATAAAACACACACACATGCACACACACACACACAAAGGCATTCCAAGCCATATAATTGTGTTGCACAACTAAACACGGCCCACCTCTTACGGAGGTCGATTTGTGAAAGCGGTCGACCAGCTTGTGTGCTCTGTCAGTGCAATCGCTCGGTGTCCTGAACATGAAACGTCACCTTGGTTTCCAGCTGGGTGGGCTACAGCCAGCCCGGGTTTGAAGGCCAACAGCACATCTTGGAGGAGGGGGAGTACCTGGACTGGAGGGACTGGGGCGGCAGCTCGGAGCAGCTTCTGTCACTGCGACCCGTAATGTCTGTAGGTACCACGCTCAACACACACTCGTGCAAGGTTGTTTACAGTACACCGGTACACGGTCGCCATCTTACTCCCATGTGTTTGGGTAGCTGCAGACATTTGCCATGCCGGCGCTTCAGAGTGCACGGCGTTCTGCGGGCCCGGAGTGATTTGACTGATTTGCTGCTAACTCGATCCTCCTTGCAGGATTTCATGTCTGCACACCTCAAAATGTTCAGCGAGAGAGACTTTGACGAGCTGGGAGTCAACATTGACCTCACGGTCCCTGTGCCCAACATGGAGGACACCGGCTATGGTGTGAAGACGCAGTCTGTCGACGTCATGGGCGGCGTGTAAGTCACACACCTTCATCACACACCACACCCCTCTTGCTGGGTTATGTTCATGTGTATCAACAGCAGGGAAACAGGCCGGGTGGCTCACAGCCATTTTTTACGCCCAAAGTAATTTAGATTATCTTATTTTCTAATTATTAGACCTGTCCGCATTTGTGCTCGGGATGACTCGGCTATCTCCCTTCCTGCAAGCTCGTGTATGGTTGTTTCTACCTGCCTGATATGGTTTTGTTCAACCATTTCACTTCCTTGTATGTTTTTAGCTCCTACTGACTTACCTTACCACACCTGTGATGTATGTATGTATGTATGTATATATATATATATATATATGTATATATATATATATATATAGCGTTTTTTCCCCAAAACCATCAATGGTGTACTAATATATATATATATATATATATATATATATATATATATGTATGTATGTATGTATATGTATGTATGTATATGTATGTGTATATATATATATATTAGTACACCATTGATGGTTTTGGGGAAAAAACGCTATATATATATATATATATATATATAAATATATATATATATATTAGTACACCATTGATGGTTTTGGGGAAAAAACGCTATATATATATATATATATATATATATATATATATATATATATATACACACACACACACACACACACACACACACACACACTATAGGTGGTGCTATATCATACCCTATGTATGTATGTATGTATGTATGTATGTATGTATGTATGTATGTATGTATGTATGTATGTATGTATGTATGTATGTATGTATAGGGTACGGTATAGCACCACCTATAGTAGTAGTTCTTCCTGTTTCCTTAATAGTTTGCCCTCAGGTGTAGGGTAGGATGTGTTAGGGAAAAATGTTGGGTTTGCCACACCCACATATACAGGTTGAGACGGATCCTGCATTTCTCCGGCATTTGGCCTGCCACGCCTTACTTCCGGTTATTATTAGTGACTGCCCTGCATCCTGTTCCAGCAGGCCGAAAAACCGCAAAACCAGGACCAGGTGTGAAAGGGGAGCTCTTAAAGTAATCCTGGACGATATGGAAAATGTTATCACAGTTATCATAGGGGATTTTGCACGGTACCTAAGTATCACGTATGTATCATACGTATCGCAGTATCTGCTTACTTGTGCCAAAAACACCATGTTTAAGACTCTAACTCAGGTTCACCACATTGCACTGTTAGGTAATGTAAAGTATAATATCAACCCAAACCTAGCTTTCAAAATCATTTACGTGAGAAATGTCCCGTTATCCTTAATTCAGACAACAAAATTAGGTATTACAATTTGACAATAACAGACGGCATGGTGGCACAGTGGTTAGCGCGGTCGCCTCACAGCAAGAAGGTCCTGGGTTCGACTCGGGTGTGGAGTTTGCATGTTGTCTGCGTGGGTTTCCTACGGGTGCTCCGGTTTCCTCCCACAGTCCAAAGACATGTAGGTCAGGTGAATCAGCCGTACTAAATTGTCACTAGCTCTGATGGCCTGGCAGCCGGTCCAGGGTGCCTCCCCGCCCGCCGCCCAATGACTGCTGGGATAGGCTCCAGCATCCCACGACTCTGAGAGCAGGATAAGCGGTTTGGATAATGGATTTGACAATAACCAAATTACATCCCAATACAATACCGTTGAAAGACGATAGTAGATGATAATATTACTGCATTACTGCCCGGCCCTATCCGAAAGTCAGTTTAATGGTGACTCTGAGCAAACTAAAATGATCAACCAGTCACAGCCTCATCAGTGTTTTCTGAACAAGGGTTTTGGCTGTTCCACTGCTTGTGTAAAAGGTTGTGGAATATAAGGTGATAGATTACAACAGAGACAAGTGGCTGTATTGTTCTGCTGTCATCAAACATGCAATTACATGCCCCCCCGCCCCCCCCAATTGTACCTGTCCAATTACCCCACTCTTCCGAGCCGTCCCGGTGGCTGCTCCACCCCCTCTGCCGATCCAGGGAGGGCTGCAGACTACCACATGCCTCCTCCGATACATGTGGAGTCGCCAGCCGCTTCTTTTCACCTGACAGTGAGGAGTTTCACCAGGGAGACGTAGCACATGGGAGGATCACGCTATTCCCCCCAGACCCCCCTCCCCGTGAACAAGCGCCCCGACCGGCCAGAGGAGGCGCTAGTGCAGTGATCGGGACACATACCCACATCCGGCATCCCACCCGCAAACACAGCCAATTGGTTCTGTAGGGACGCCCGACCAAGCTGGAGGTAACACGGGGATTCGAACCGCCGATCCCTGTGTTGGCAGGCAACGGAATAGACCGCCACGCCACCCGGACGCCCCGTTACAGAAAGTGCTGTCGGTTTTTATCTTATTTGTTGCAGCATACGTCCTTAATTAAGGTCGAATGGATTTGCTTTACTCTTTAGACGGCTAGAGTAAAATAAGTTCAGTGCCTCACAAAATGGTGGCTTGTGTGGAGAACAACAGCCTGCTGTGTTGAGGAGGCGGGAGTCTTGGCGGTCTTTGTGCCGTGCCACTAGCCTGTTATTACATTACACAGCCTCGCCCGTGTGGTAACGCTGCCCCCATCAGCCTCTGACTAATCTGCAGGGTTCGCTCTGTTGGTTCAGGCCTTGCAGATAGAGACTTGCTCCTAGTCTCACACGTGCACAGACACACATGCGCCGATGTGTACACACCCACAAATGCAAACAATCAGGAGTTGTCTTTTTTTCTTTCTTCTGCCCGTGTGTTGGCCTTCCTGCCCGTCTCTCCTTGCAGCACACATAGTTGTGTGTGTGCTCTGCACACACCCACAAGGGCACAAGCACACACAAATCTAAGCATGCTCTTCTTGCCTGTCTGTGTGTTGCTTTGTCTAGCTGTCTCTCTCGCTCTCTCTCTATCATTCTCTCTCTCATTCTCTCTCTCATTCTCTCTGTCTATCATTCTTTCTATCATTCTTTCTCTCTATCATTCTCTCTCTAACATTCTATCATTCTCTCTCTGTCATTCTCTCTAATTCTGTCTCTATCATTCTCTCTATCATTCTCTCTGTCTATCATTCTCTTTCTATCATTCTTTTTCTCCCTATCATTCTATCATTCTCTCTCTCTATCATTCTCTCTCTCTATCATTCTCTCTCTCATTCTCTCTGTCTATCATTCTTTCTCTCTATCATTCTCTCTCTAACATTCTATCATTCTCTCTCTGTCATTCTCTCTAATTCTGTCTCTATCATTCTCTCTCTCTATCATTCTCTCTGTCTATCATTCTCTTTCTATCATTCTTTTTCTCCCTATCATTCTATCATTCTCTCTCTCTCTCATTCTCTCTGTCTATCATTCTCTTTCTATCATTCTTTTTCTCCCTATCATTCTATCATTCTTTCTCTCTATCATTCTCTCTAATTCTGTCTCTCTAATTCTGTCTCTATCATTCTCTCTCTCTATCATTCTCTCTCTCATTCTCTCTGTCTATCATTCTCTTTCTATCATTCTTTTTCTCCCTATCATTCTATCATTCTTTCTCTCTATCATTCTCTCTAATTCTGTCTCTCTAATTCTGTCTCTATCATTCTCTCTCTCTATCATTCTCTCTCTCATTCTCTCTGTCTATCATTCTCTTTCTATCATTCTTTTTCTCCCTATCATTCTATCATTCTTTCTCTCTATCATTCTCTCTAATTCTGTCTCTCTAATTCTGTCTCTATCATTCTCTCTCTCTATCATTCTCTCTCTCATTCTCTCTGTCTATCATTCTCTTTCTATCATTCTTTTTCTCCCTATCATTCTATCATTCTTTCTCTCTATCATTCTCTCTAATTCTGTCTCTCTAATTCTCTCTCTATCATTCTTCTTTTTCTCTCTCATTCTCCCTATCATTCTCTCTCTCTATCATTCTATCATTCTCTCTCTATCATGCTGTATCATTCTCTCCCTCTCATTCTCTCACTCTATCCTGCTATCATTCTGTCTCTATCATTCTTCCTCTCTCTGTCTCTCTCTTTCTCTCTCTCTCTGTTTTAATAATAACAATAAATCAATCTTATGTAGCGCTTTTCTAGCACTCACAGTTGCTTCACAGTAAACAGGGTGAACCAAGACAACAGATAAACATAACAGAGACATACAGGGGTGGATGGGAGGGGGGGACGGGGGGCTGCGAGAGGGAGAAGCGGCAGCCGCACACGACGCCAGCAGTACTCTCCCACTTACAGATACAAAAGGGCAAGAAAAACAAAAAAAACAGCACTGCGGACGTGGGAGAGGAACACTTACACACACTTGCTCAGAGGCCCAAGACATAGCACAGTCCCCATGAGGCAGCATGGCTGCTGAACCGCTGTCATGCTGCTCATAAGCTTCACTCTGGGCTCTGTTAAACAGAGTCGTATAGAAATAACGACGCACCAACACGCAGATCTTCTGTTTTTTTTTAGCAGACATTTTTGTGGTTTGTTTTGATTATGTAAGTGGGAGTTTGTACACACGGCTGTCAGAACAGTGCATCTCTGCTAGCCAAAATCGGGTCAGAGTAAAGGCAGTTTAGTTGCACAGTTTCTGTTTGCTGAAAGTTGTGGAATGTGAAATGTCGGCGCTAAGCTAACTGAGCTAACTGTTGTCATTTTTCAGCTTTTAATGTATGTGTCTTTATCTGATTTTCTCTTTCAGGTGGGTGGTGTTTGAAGAGCCGGGTTTCTCCGGTGAGGCCTACATACTGGAGAAAGGCCTGTATGGAGGTCCTGAGGACTGGGGTGCCCTGCGGCCCCAGATCGCCTCAGTGATGCCCGTCATCCTGGTAAAAACATCCCCTGACACATGATCGGAAAAATAAGTAAATACCCACTTACGGGGTGTTAGCATGGCTTTATTTTTAGTGTTCTTGTCCTGAAACAAGCACGGTGGCCCAGTGGTTAGCACTGTTGCCTCACAGCAAGAAGGTCCTGG
The DNA here is from genome assembly GCF_029633865.1 of Lampris incognitus. Lineage (NCBI taxonomy): Eukaryota > Metazoa > Chordata > Actinopteri > Lampriformes > Lampridae > Lampris > Lampris incognitus. Next base: position 16,535,094 of record NC_079225.1, on the reverse strand, counting down.
GTTCAAACCCCAGGCCATCTCACGTCCTCAAAAAGACATGCATGTGAGCATCCGGGTGGCATAGCGGTCTATTCCGTTGCCTACCAACACAGGGATCGCAGGTTCAAATCCCTGTGTTACCTCCGACTTGGTCGGGCGTCCCTACAGACACAATTGGCCGTGTCTGCGGGTGGGAAGCCGGATGTGGGTATGTGTCCTGGTCGCTGCACTAGTGCCTCCTCTAGTCGGTTGGGGCACCTATTCGGAGGTGGGGGACTGTGAGGAATAGCGTGATCCACCCATGCGCTACATCCCCCTGGTGAAACTCCTCACTGTCAGGTGAAAAGAAGCGGCTGGCGACTCCACATGTATCAGAGGAGGCATGTGGTGGTCTGCAGCCTTCCCCTGCAGAAGGGGTGGAGCAGTGACCGGGACGGCTCAGAAGAGTGGGGTAATTGGCTGGACACAACTGGGGAGAAAAGGGGGGCGGGGAGACATGCATGTTAGTGTTAATACTCCTGTCTGTGCCCCTGAGCAAAGCAGTGGAAAGAAGAACTGGAGTTGGTCCCCGGGTGCTGCAGCTGCCCACTGCTCCTACTCAATAGGATGGGTCAAATGTGGAGAACACATTCATTGTGACCTACAATGACAAAATAAAGTAGCTTTCTTTCTAAACTGGAAGATGGCAGTTTCAGTTATCACAGCAGTAGTCGTTGAAAAGATGGCTGAGTGAGACGGTGAACCCTAACCTGCCCTCTGACTTCTGAAGAGGAAATGAAAAGAACCACATCAATAGAACTCAATAGAACTGAACTGAGTGCAAAAAAAAACCACAAAAAAACCAGACTATCCTACGTTCTGGCATTTATTAACATAATATATTTTTCTTTTGTCAACTAGTGAGAAAAGCGTAAAGAGCCGATTCAAATCCCTCTGATGTGCTTTTGTTCTTGCTTTTTTTTTTGTTGTTGCTTATTCTAGGATGACCTGGAAAATTCAGCCAAGTTCAAGGTAGGTGGTCGAATGAATCACAGGACTGCAATTGTTACCTTGCGGGGTGCAGTTTGAGAGATACTGGTCCAGATGGATGAGTTGGAGTTGGAGCACACAACTCAATCTTATTGTGTGGTGTGTGTGTGTGTGTGTGTGTCTCAGGTGCAGCTGTTCTCTGAGCCTGGTTTCCAGGGTTCTGTCCTTGCTTTGGAGGACAGTGCACCCTCCCTTCAGCAAGACTTTCCTGTGGCCTCCTGCAGGGTGCTCGCAGGGAGGTGAGTAAAGCTGCACCGTATGCTCCAAAAATCCCGCTGGGGTTATAGCCACGGTTATTGTTGTTATGACGGGACACACATTATGTCATATCACTAAATATAGCTGGCTTGGTTAATGGCTAGGTGGTTGGATGGATGGATAAATGGATAAGTGGACCGATAAATGGATGGTGGATGGACAAATGGATGGGGGGGGGTGGATAGATGGGTGTTTTTATTTTGGGTTTCTGGGTATTTGTCAATGTGACCTGAGTGAGTTGCAGATGTTTCACAGCTGCAGATTGCTTAGCGGTGAAAGTGACGGCGGAGACGTGCCTTACAACCTCCAGCATTAAACACCCGCCCACCTCATCTCAACCCACTCGCAGCTGTCGCATACCACCCCCCCCTTCAGTTTTCTCTGGCGCTCCATTCGATTAGTGACACATTACCTTCTCCGTCTGCAGCAATGCTGAGTATAATTTCTGCCCTGTTTTCTCCACCTCTGGTGTGCGTGTAAATGTGTGCGCGTCCCTGTGTGTTTTGTGCAAAACTGCTTTCAGCTGGCTGGCGTTCGAGGGCTCGGACTTCACCGGCAAGATGTATGTGCTGGAGGTGGGGAGCTACCCCGACCTGAGAGCAATGGGCTGTGTGAATCCTAACACCTCCATCCTGTCGCTGCAGATCGCTGGCTTTGTAAGTGGCCCGGAAGGAGCTCCTGCTGCGGTGCCGTGCACCCAGCAGGAGCTTAAACATAGGAAACTGTCCAGCTGGCAAATTGCATAGCAAGCCGTGGTAGCCCGTGCATGCAACAGAATACATCTGCAGCCCTCCTACAATACTGCAAAAACTACTCCGTCTCTCCATCTCTCTCCTTGCAGGAGTTCTCATTGCCCTCCATCACTCTTTTTGAGAGGACTGACCTTCGGGGGAAGAGGGTGATTCTGACGAATGGCTCGGTCAACCTTCAGCTGGCTGGAGGCTGTTGCCGGGCGCAGTCTGCCGTGGTGGAGGGGGGCATGTGAGTACGCTGCAGCCGCACAGCACTCGACTGTGCGACGGACCCGCTCTTGAAGTGAACCGTTTGGTTATCGAGCCAACGCCGAGTTCTCTGTTTGGCTCGACCACTTTTTGTCGTGAAGAGCGGCGTTAGGTTTCTATTTGTGTGCGTGTGCCCTAGGAAACAAAACTCACCATGGTGTTAAAGCTGGCGTTTTTTTTTTTTTTCCTCTGACAGCAAAGTGGGAAGCAGGAGAACATCACTTCTCCTTCACAAACATGCGACTGAATATTTTGTGTTGGTTCTAATCTGGGCACGGTGGCGCAGTGGTTAGCGCAGTCGCCTCACAGCAAGAAGGTCCTGGGTTCGAGCCCCGGGGTAGCCCAACCTTGGGGGGTCGTCCCGGGTCGTCTTGTGTGTGGAGTTTGCGTGTTCTCCCCGTGTCTGCGTGGGTTTTCTCCCACAGTCCAAAGACATGTAGGTCAGGTGAATCGGCCGTGCTAAATTGTCCCTAGGTGTGTGTGTGTGTGTGTGTGTGTGTGTGTGTGTGTGTGTGTGTGTGTGTGTGTGTGTGTGTGTGTGTGTGTGTGTGTGTGTGTGCGTCAGCTCTGTGATGGACCGGCGGCCTGTCCAGGGTGTCTCCCCGCCTGCCGCCCAATGACTGCTGGGATAGGCTCCAGCATCCCACAACCCCATTTGGGAATTTGGATAATGATTGGACGGATGGTTCTAATCTGCCCCATTCCCATTTGGTCAACGTTCGAAGTCACCGAGGCTCACGGCACCCCTGTCGACTGAACTCCTGTTTATTTGAACCTGCTTGCATCCGCACAATTCAAAATACTACCTCAAAGTATAATTTACTGACAAACATTTTCTCCTAGCTTTCACGGGATGGTCTTATGTGGCCAAATAAATAAATAAAACCTTATGTGGTACGTGTAAAGGTTTTACTATGCTCAAACAAAATGGTAGGAATAATTTATTTTCAGTAATTTATTAAACTTTAGATTTACGGAGGTAATCACAGATATACACAGAGGACAATACTCGTCCCACCGAGGTTTGTTTGTGTCGGCGGTGCAGTTTTTGGTGCCTCATCCTCAAGAATTGACGGCTCATCGGTTCAGGCTTATTGCACGGTAGAAGGCGGGGTCAGCGGGGGACGTCGTGTCGGAGCAAACTGTAATTGACAGATGGAGGGTTGAGCGATCCGGTGGAAATCTGCTGCTGGTGTGTGAGATTCAAACTGGAGGTGTGAGCTCGCCTCAGGGAAACAAAGAGCCCCCAGTGGGCCAGAATGACCCCTGGAGTGGGACATTCCCACGGGGCAGAGGAGACGGGCCGTCAGCCGCTGAGCCGGGCTTTTAAATAGCAACAAGGAGCATCGTGCACCTACTACTCATGTATTCGATTCATTTATCTTAAAGTTGCAATATGACTCAAAACTTTGGCGACAAATGGATGTAGAGTGCGGTAAAACTATCAATAACGTGGCGCACAGGCGCCCCCTACAACACATCCATACATCCAGCACATACAGCGGACCCACCCAGGGGGCAGATGGGGCTTTTTGCACATTTTGCACGAGAAAGCTGCCAATTACAGAAAGTTATGTACTGTAACTCTCCAGCACTCCCTGTGGCAGACGCCTACCATTCTGCACTACAGAGGACTAACATGAGCCCTACAAAGTATTTGTGGTGAACAGTTAGCATAAAAGGGGGGGAAATCCCCCCTCCCAAAAAAAACAGGTATTTGTAAAAGTAAGCGGGCCCAGGCTCGATCCAACAGTAATCAGAGTGCATACTGAGATGTTTCGGATAAGGACAACACGACACGGACAACATTTGAATCACAAAATATGCAAAACCTCAGACCTTTTTTCTTTTTTCTGTGTGTGTGTTTTCAAAAGGTGGATATTATACGAGGGCATTAACTACAGGGGGGCTCAGATTCTGCTGAAGCCCGGCGAGGTGCCCGACTGGCGCAAGTTCAGCGGATGGTCGAGAATCGGATCCCTCAGGCCTCTGATCCAGGTAAGGCCTCGTAAATCCTTTGGCACGCTTTAGGATGGTTCCAAAACTTCTATTTTCTCCGCCAAAAGTTGTGTACTGGTGAAATAAAAAGCTGGTGCAATGCAGGATTCATTCCTATTGTAAACTTTTTCCATCCTTGATAAGAAAGCGCTGGGGCGCATAGCAGTCTATTCCGTTGCCTACACAGTAAAACACAGTCTTTTACTGTGTACCAACCAACATGGGGATCACCGGTTCGAATCCCCGTGTTACCTCCGGCTTTGTCGGGCATCCTTACAGACACAATTGGCTGTGTCTGCAGGTGGGGAGCCGGATGTGGGTATGTGTCCTGGTCGCCGCACTAGCGCCTCTTCTGGTCAGTCGGGCTGCCTGTTCGGAGGGGTGGGGGAACTCGGGGGAATAGCGTGATCCTCCCACGCGCTACGTCCCCCTGGTGAAACTCCTCACTGTCAGGTGAAAAGAAGCGGCTGGCGACTCCACATGTATCGCAGGAGGCATGTGGTAGTCTGCAGCCCTCCCCGGATCGGCACAGGGGGTGGAGCAGCGACCGGGACGGCTCGGAAGAGCGGGGTAATTGGCCAAGTACAATAGGGGAGAAAAAGGGGAAAGAGATCCAAAAAAAATAAAATAATTATTATTATTATTATTCAGAGAATACAATTAAAGTGCTTTGGTGCACATGAATTAAACATCAGGGACACACAACACCCAGGGGTGTGTAGCACATCATGGCACAAGTGTCAGGACTTGTCTTAACGACAGCCCATGAGTCAGTCAGACTTAATGAATATACACTAAAGACTAATGACATCTGCAACATGTTTAAAAGCAGAGAACTACTTCAGGGGAGAGATAACCTAGATAGGCTCAGTGTTGCACACACGTTGCTCAGTGTTGCACACATGCACAGTCATTTGGGCATGCTGTCCAGATTAATGTGCAGGTATGCGGCTGCTGCAGCACGGCTGCTGCATAGTTTTCAAGGAGGCAGATGCTCCTGCACATTGCACTCATTTTTTTAAGGGAAAGCCCAAAATCTGTCAACGCTGACGTACCAGTTTGGCTCAGGTAGTCTTAAGAGCTCTGGCTTCTGTTCATCACTGCAAGCGGCAGCGCTGATCCTACCATATCTGTGTGTCTCCCGAGCAGAAGCAAGTGCACTTTCACTTGAGGAACAGAGAAACGGGGCTGCTGATGTCCGTCACCGGGGATTTGGACGACGTCAAACTGATGCGGATCCAAGAACTGGAGGAGACGGGTGGAGTTGAACAGATCTGGTTCTACCAGAACGGACATCTCCATTGCAAGGTACAAGTACCGTCAGAAATGCGGCCCTACGCATTTAAGCATAAGTAAAACCTCCGACCGGGTCGAGGTCAGTAACCAAGCTCTAGTTTGCATTGGTCGTGTGCATTAAGTGGTACGTCAGTGACAAACAACTTTAGTCCATTTGTGACTACACTGGTTCCCATTCCCATTCAAAAAAAACCCCAACATAATTTACAATACACTTAAACATGAGAGCAAGGGATTGGAAACTGGGTCTTCTGGCTCAGTCCACTCTCCTGATACTCTGCTTCTGTACTGCAAGTCATAATACAGTATATGAAGTTGAATATACTGCATAGCCTCCCAAAGGTTGTTTTTATGGCTGTCAGTCGGGTACAGATATCAGTATAACAGCAGTGATGTGAATGCCTATGTAATGGGGAGGTTAATGCATGCATTTGCATGTGTTAAAAGCTTGTGATGGAGTCGCCTGTCTGCAGGGACCCCGTGTGAACAGCTGCACTGTTTAAAATGGAAGTGGATCTGTTACAAAAGGAGACATTAAAGGCCACTTCTGGTGTAGTTTAAGAGTTACAGAGACCCATCACCTGTTTCTGTGGCATAAAGCTGTATACTGGATACCACCGCTCACAGGCATCCAGCCCCTAGCCATGTCCTTGAATGAAGTGCTAGCCATGGTGGGATAGAGAACCAGTTTTTCAAGTGTTCTGTTGAATTGAGCTCTGGGCCTAAAAACAAAACCCAGAACCTCTACGTATCACGGCAGTCCACTCCGGTTTGTATCAATAAATATATGAAGCAAATCCATCCATCCTGACCATTTGTATGTAAACAATGACCAAAATCTCAATTGTCATGGATCCACCAAAAGCTGTGGGTGGATGAGGCGAATTTAAACTCCTCGTCTCCCCTCCCCATGTTTCCAGCTGCTGGAGGAGTGCTGCCTGTGTCCGAGCGGGAGCATGACCATGGCAGGGAGTCGTATGGGCCTCTCCTCGGAGCCCAGCGACCAACACCGGCTCTGGAGTATTACCCCTGATGGCCTCATCCGCTACACCGCCACCCCTGATCTGCTTCTGGAGGTCAAAGGTGAGCTGGATTCACCCATATGTGACTTTGATATATACTCACTGAGCACTTTATTAGGAACACTTCTCCACCTACTTATTCATACAATTATCTAATCAGCCAATCATGTGGCAGCAGTGCAATGCATAAAGTCATGCCAACACGGGTCAGGAGCTTCTGTTAATGTTCACATCAGCCATCAGAATGGTGAAAAGATGTGATTTCACTGATTTCGACCGTGGCATGATTGTTGGTGCCAGGCGGGCTGGTTTGAGTATTTCTGTAACTATTGATCCCTTGGGATTTTCACGTACAAGTCTCTATAGTTTACTCAGAATGGTGTGAAAAACGGGGGCGTCCAGGTAGCGTAGCGGTCTATTCTGTTGCCTGCCAAGACGGGGATCGGCAGTTCGAAGCCCAGTATTACCTCCAGCTTGGTCGGGTGTCCCTACAGACACAATTGGCCATGTCTGCGGGTGGGAAGCCAGATGTGGGTCGCCGCACTAGCACCTTCTCTGGTCAGTCGAGGTGCCTGTTTGGGGGGGGCAGAGCATTATCCTCCCACGCACTACATCGCCCTGGCGAAACTCCACACTGTCAGGTGAAAAGAAGTGACTGGTGACTCCACATGTATCGGTAATGCAATCCATGCGAGGCTTCAGCGTGTAAAATGGCGAGAGCAGCCGACACGAGTTTGAGGGAAGCTGGTGTTACGACTATCTCCTTCCTGTGGAAACGTGAGCCAGGGGAGTTATTCGACAAGAGCTCCGGCCATATGCCATTGGGTTAATCGGGTGGGATAAGGGGAAAAACTAGAAATAAATTTATTTTTTTTAAAAAGAGAGATGAACGGAGAATGGCCAGACTGGTTTGAGCTGACAAAGGCTTTGGTAACTGAGATAACCACTGTGTACAACTGTGGTGAGCAGAAAAGCATCTCAGAATCCACAACATGTCAAACCTTGAAGCAGACTGACCACAACAGCGGAAGACCACGTCTGGTTCCACTTCTGTCAAGCCAAGAACACAAAGCTGAGGCTGCGGTGGGCACAGGCTCACCAGAACTGGACAGATGAAGGCTAGAAAAGCACAGCCTGATCTGATGAATCTCGATTTCTGCTGAGGCACACAGTTGGTAGAGTCAGAATTTGCCACCAACAGCAAGAAACCATGGACCCAACCTGTGTTTGTCAACAGGCCAGGCTGATGGCAGTGGTGTGATGGTGTGGGGAATGTTTTCTTGACACACTTTGGCCCTGTTAATACCAAGTTAATCAATAATACCAACCAATCATCACTTAAATGCCACAGCCTATTTGAATATTGTTGCTGACCATGTACATTCCTTCACGGACACAATTTACCCATCTTCTAATGGCTGTTTCCAGCATGATAACGCGCCATGTCACAAAGCAATAGCCGTCTCAAACTGGTTTCATGAACATGACAAGAGTTCAGTGTTCCTCAGGGGCCTTCCCACTCGCAGGACCTGAATCCAATCTTTGCAGTGTGGCACAACAGGAGATTCGCAGCATTAATATGCAGCTGACAAATCTGCAGAAATTGCGCAATGCAATCATGTCAACATGAATTAGAATCACCAAGGAATGTTTCCAACATCTTGTGGAATCCATGCCACCAAGAACTGAGGCTGTTTTGAGAGCAAAGGGAGGTCCTACCCACCATTAGTTTAGTGTTCCTAATCAGTGCTCAGTGATTGCATATGTTTTTCTGGATTGTCACTGAACCTTAAAAAAAAGGCAAATTTACTTCAAGGCTTATGACATAAAGTGAACTATTGGGCCACTTGTGTGCGATGGGTGAATACACCATTTCTGTGGTGCTTGGGCGTACTGAATGGTTGGAGTTTGGTATGTTAGATATTTTAACGAGTGCAAGCAAGTTCAGACAATCACAGGAAAGTAGTTTAGAGTCATTTCGTATTTCTCTGTGACTGCCAACTTCCCTAACACTCTCTCAACTGTCTCAATCCCACCTATCTGGTCATCTAAGCGGTCTAAATTTAATTAACATTATAACATAGGTCTCAATCCCCTGTGTGATTTTAACACAGGAAGTAGTAAGTATATGACGACGACGACTTATGCTTGAATCTGGGGCTCGGGCCCTTTAGGAGCGGCACAGTGGCACAGTGGTTAGCGCGGTCGCCTCACAGCAAGAAGGCGCTGGGCTTGAACCCCCGGGTTATCCAACCTTGGGGGTCGTCCCAGGTCATCCTCTGTGTGGAGTTTGCATGTTCTCCCCGTGTCTGTGTGGGTTTCCTCCCACAGTCCGAAGACGTGTAGGTCAGGTGAATCGGCCGTACTAAATTGTCCCTAGGTGTGAATGTTTGTGTGTCGGCTCTGTGACGGACTGGAGGCCTGTCCGGGGTGTCTCCCCGCCTGCCGTCCAATGACTGCTGGAATCGGCTCCAGCATCCCCGCGACCCTAATTAGGATAGGCGGCTTGGATAATGGATGGCTGGATGAACATAAGAATCAATCCCATGTGTGATTTAACACAGGAAGTAGTAAGAATATGGCAACATCGGCTTAGCACTGTAACACTTATGCTTGCGCTCCAACCCCCAATCGACAGTTTACACAGCAGGAAGACAAGATATTTAAGATTGCAGCCATCATGTCAGAGCCTCCTGTATGGAGGAGTCCACATTAAAATGGTAATGGGTGTTGCTGTCAGCAGCATTACACCACTGTCAATTAGTGACACCTTGTGGACTATCCAATGTCAGTTTTAAACTTATCAGTGTGTTTCAATGTAAAATAAAATCTTGTGTCTGAGTTTAGGTCATATTTGGGATAGACAAGTGCTCCTACATATCCCAGTATGTATGAATTAACACAATAAACATGAAACGGACTAATTGTAAGCACACAATTTGATACTTCTTAGTATTCAAACTAATATTTGATACATTCAAGGTTTCTTTGAATTGGTATATGAACTCAGCTATTGTAAACAGTAATCCAATTAACTTTCAATGACAATCCCAAATAATTCCAAGTGTACATAAATATGTGGAGTGACGAGTAACCTTCTCTCTCTCTCTCGCAGGAGGCCATAACTACGATAAAAACCAGGTGATTCTCAACACGTACGACCCAGCTAAACTAACCCAAAGATGGACTGTGGAGATTCTATAGAGACTTATGGGCTGCAGAATCGGATCCTGATCTTCTCCGGAGACACGGCTCTACAGGAAGGGCCCCAGCGCGCCCCTCTCATCAGGGATAAGGGGCTTCATTTGAATCAGTTGACCGTTTGCTGCTCGTGGACTGCGCACTTCCCAAACAGAAATTCAACAGGCGACAGTTACGGAAGAAAACCACAAGCTCGTATTATGAGCCGCTTCACACACAAGAAAGGACAAACAAACGGCACTCATTACTCATCAGAAAGACAGTGGACTCTGAACTTGAAATATGCATGTTTTACACACATCTAATAATACATCAAAGGGCTTATACTATGTCTTTTTTCATAATTAAACCCATTTGCATTTTTATATTTAAAATCTATTGCACTTTAAATGAACCTTTTCTCAAAGCAGAGTTAATTCTAGCTTCTTTTTTTTTTACATCATTCCATTTCTCTTTGTCAACTGCTTGTTTTCCAGGAGCATGCGCACAGTGTAACAGAACAAAAATCACCCCTTTCACTTGGAATAGTTTAATTCCAAAAACAAACCTTTTGTTTACAATAAAATAATGTATTCATTTAATATTTTCCAAACCACAACATAATACTTTCAATTTACTGTCAGAGGAAATCTTCAGCTGCATGTAGAGAAAACTGATGAGAGGACATTTCATCACGTGTGTGTGTGTGTGTGTGTGTGTTTTGTTTCCTCTGTGAGGGTTGGATGAACAATATTATAATTCAAGTATCAAGCCACACTCCCCATGTGGAGCCTGATACGTTGTTTTTGTTCAGTTCACTTAATTAATCGCAATGGACCACAAGATTGCAAAAGACAGTATTTGCCACAGCCCGGGCCTGCCTCACATGGGAGTTCAGAGTTTCTGCAAGACCAGTCAGGGCGAAGAAACCCCAAAGATCCAAACCCTTTGTGACAGGACCACATCTAAAGGGATAAAAGATTAAGGAGGAACAGCTGCATTTAACCCGCCCCCGTTATAAGCTTAAATCTCACTTATAATCCAATGCACACCAGAAGGGGTCCCTGACTTATTAGAACAACCTTCTAACATGAGGAAAAAGAAAAATCGCCTTGTTGATGTTCCAAAAGTCCCTGAGACTTCGCCTGCCTTGCCCTTCTACCTTCTGTCCTCTGTCTTCAGCTTGGCTTGGGTGCTTCCCTGACTTGCTCTGGCTCCGTTGCCTCCATGTAAGTGTCACTCACAGGGTCCCCAGTCGGTGTAAAACCGTTTTCCTCATCGGCGACTAAGACCACCGTCTTTCCCCTGGCATGGCCTTGCTCCATCTTCTGAAAGGCCTGAGGCACCTGGGTGAATGGGAACTGGGCCTCCACCACTGGCAGGATCTATGATGGACCGGGAGAAACATTCACAGATGTCAACCTAAACCATGACACTGAATGAGCTGCTATCACAAAAAGCAATCAGACCTGAGTCAAATGGTTTTTGGAGTTTGTGTTACCCTAATTGGAGAACATTACCAATTATCTTTTTTTTGGAACTAATTATTTATTGGTGGTGGCACAGTGGTTAGCACGGTCGCCTCACAGCAAGAAGGTCCTGGGTTCGAACCCCGGGGTTGTCCAACCTTGGGGGTCATCCCAGGTCGTCCGCTGTGTGGAGTTTGCATTTTCTCCCCGTGTCTGCATGGGTTTCCTCCAAGTGCTCCGGTTCCCTCCCACAGTCCAAAGACATGTAGGTCAGGTGAATCAGCCCTACTAAATCTTCCCTAGCTGTGAATGTGTGTATGTGTCGGCCGTGTGATGGACTGGCAGCCTTTCCAGGGTAGCATCCAGCATCCCACAACCCGAATTGGGATAAGCGGCTTGGATAATGGATGGATTAATGTCCACAAATGACCAAAAAAAAGAGGGGGAAAAAAAAAAACCGTTCTCATATCATAACTGACATAGCAGGCCCGGCCATCTCGAAAATGTCTTCCTCTGGAGCCTCAAGTTATGTGACATTTCTTAAATACTATGCAGTCACCACAAGAGCTCTACCCATGACTGAAATGTTGGGACAGTGGGCTGTAACCAGCTTACAGCGGTTCCTTTAATGGCTGCCACTATGAGGATCTGGAGAAGATATGACTGACTTCTGCTTTCAATTCCCTCGGGAACAAATCCCAGTAAAGCAACCGATGGTTCTTAGGGGATTTGTATTTTGAAAATAGAATTGAGAGCTATATAAATCTAATCCTAGTATCGCTTTAATATATTACATGACCAAAAAGTGTGGACAAAATTGTAATCCTGTCTCCCCACAGTTCCTCTGGCAGTTGCTGGAAGATGATGAGCCAATCCTCCCTATTCCGTGTGGTCTTCTAAAATACCTCCCTGTAAACTTCCATTTAAATTCTCTCCAGCTATTAGAGAAAGTTACTGGGTGTGATTCAAAACAACTTTTCTCCCAAGTCTCCACAGAGATTTCTTGCTGTATTTCTGCTTCACACTTTCTTTTAATGTACGAGTCAGTTGATTCCATTGATTTGAGAGTATGATAAAAATTGGAAATCACCTTCCCATCAGCATTACCAAGCTGGGCGCCAATAAAGTAATGTTCTATTGCTGATGGAGATTTTATTTTATTAATTTCCTCATGTCTGTAATGAAAATGTCTAATTTGTAGATACCTGTAGAAGTCAAGTGCCGGTAGGACGAACTCCTCTTTAATCTGGGCAAATGACTTAATGTTATTTGAGTCTATTAGCTGGTGTATATGGGTAAGACCATATCTAGCCCAATTTTTGAAGCCTGAATCTAGTTGTATTCATTCATCATCAGCCATTTCTCCAGGGTTGGATCACAGTGGCAACAAGCTAAGTAGGGCACTCCAAATGTCTCTCTCCCCAGCAACGCCCTCCAGATCCTCCAGGGGGATCCCAAGGTGTTCCCAGGCCAGATTGGACATGTAGTCCCTCCAGTGAGTTCTGGGTCTACAGTTGGACATGCCTGGAAACCCTCCAAAGGAATCAGATGCCCGAACCACCTCAACTGTCTCCTTTTGACGTGAAGGAGCAGTGGCTCTACTCCGAGCTCCCTCCGGATGTCCGAGTTTCTCACCCTATCTCTAAGGCTGAGCCCAGACACCCTATGGAGGAAACTCATTTCGGTCAATTGTATCTGCGATCTCATCCTTTCGGTCACTACTCAAAGCTCATGACCATAGGTGAGGGTTGGAACGAAGACTGACTGGTAAATTGAGAGCTTTGCCTTCCAGCTCAGCTCCCTCTTCACCACAACGGTCCGGCACAACGTCTGCATTACTGCTGATGCTGCAGCAATCCGCCTGTCAATCTCTCGCTCCATCCTACCCTCACTCATGAACAAGACCCTGACATACTTGAACTCCTTCACTTGAGGCAACGACTCATCCCCAACCCGGAGGGAGCAATCCACCATTTTCTGGTAGAGAACCATGGCCTCAGACTTGGAGGTGCTGACTCTCATCCAATCTAGTTGTAGTGAATCCATCCCCAACCCGGAGGGAGCAATCCACCATTTTCTGGTAGAGAACCATGGCCTCAGACTTGGAGGTGCTGACTCTCATCCAATCTAGTTGTAGTGAATCTAGTTGTTCCTAGTTGAATCCAGTGAGTGTAGTTGAATCTAGTTGTAGTGGTACAAAATTAGGTGTGGATTTGATTGTTGTTAAGGTCGATGAGGACATGAGTAATTTGTATGTTTTCTGTATTTCTCTCCAGATGTGAGCAGTATTTTTGTCCTAATATTTACCTTGCATGATCCCAAGGGTATATCTGAGAATGGTAGTTGTTCGATTGCATGTTTGCATTTGATCTCTCAATATACAACCATCTAGTTGTAATATCATTGGTAATCCAAGCCACCATAGGCTTTAATTGTGCTGCCCAAAAATATAATTTTAGGTTTGGTAGAGTGAGTCTCCCTCATCTGCAACAGTTATAGAGTCCATCCATCCATTATCCAAACCGCTTATCCTGCTCAGGGTTGCGGGGATGCTGGAGCCTATCCCAGCAGTCATTGGGCGGTAGGCGGGGAGACATCCTGGACAGACCATCAGACTATGCTAACACACACACACACACACACACACACACACACACACACACACACACACACACACACCTAGGTACAATTTAGTAAGGCTGATTCACCTGACCTACATGTCTTTGGACTGTGGGAGGAAATTGGAGCACCAGGGGGAAACTAACGCAGACATGGCGAGAACATGCAAACTCCACACAGAGTCTTGAGTCATATTCTGACCTTCTTCCTTGTCAAATGAAGTAAAATATCAAGCGATCTAACATACAAAATATTGATTTGCTATCGGAATAGGGAGTGTTTGAAATGAGTAATCTTGGGAGGACAATCACAGGAATGGACTCTATTTGACCTTAACAGGGACAAGGGCAGAGACGACCATCAGGTTAGATCACCCTTGTCATAATTTGTATTGTATAATCTGTCTAGCGATAGGGGTATAAAAATGCCAAGGTATTCAATACTTTCAGACGGCCATCTAAATTTACTGTCAGCTTTTGTTTGACTTGGGATGAAACCGTTAATATCAATGATCGTTTTGACCATCAGAAGTCAAATTGGGAGGTCAATTTACTTTTCTGTGAGAATGACAAGAACATCTCATTTGCTGTGATGTAATGGGGTATAGAGAGCCGCTACATCCTAAACAGGGTGTACAACAGACAGAGTTTAAAACCCTAAGAATCATTTGCATCAAGTGTGGCAGGTTATCGGAAGCGCTATCTTTCGCTCGGCCTCTCCGACGTGTGGAGAAAATGTAAGCATGTGTATTTCCTTGTTTTAAACGTGGTCCTGGCAGAGCATTATTCCCAACGCTGAATAAATAATGGCATTTAGCGCAATTAAAAAAAAAGTAAGGGGGTGAGGGAGGGGTTTAGAATGTGATGAGGATGGACAATCCTCCGCTAACCCCACAGTGGCCGAGCCAGCCTTATCATTCTGGTCAGCATCTCTTGTCATTAACAATGAATGGGGAGCGCAGTGGTGCCACACTGGAAACAGGTCACACATCTAACTGAGAAGAGCAAATAAGGCGTGTTTGTGTGTTTGTGTATGTGTGCATGCGCGCCCGTCGGCGGCTTCCCGCCACATGCCGCTTTCCATAAGCCCCAGAACAAAAGAGCAGAGGTCCGATGCGCTTAGCGAATGGCTGCTCAGCACTGTTTCAAAACCCATTCATCGTCCCTCAGCGCCTGACTCATCGCTCATCGGCCAACCAGCTAGTAGGGTGGGAATGTGATGCTCACTACTTAACAAAAACACGCGTCCCGTGTGCTGAACACAGGGGCGCGCGTGGAATCCCTGGCATGCCGCTATTCAATTCTCTCACCTACAAAGTGAGCCTTATGAATATGAAAAGAAGACGTGCTGCATTTCCTCCTTCCCCCATCTCCACCCATATGACTGGTGATGAGTGACAGATGTGGATTCATATCCAATGCAATCGCGGAATACCTTTCCCGCATCCACCAGCTTGCTGATCTCATCCAGTGCAGGCCCATCCGGAGCATAAAACCCCCAGCGGTAGAACACTCCCTTAGACGTTATATTCTGGTGAACAAATCAGACATAATAAGGATGAGTTAGGGAGGAAAATGTTAAATAACGAACAACTGTGCACTGCCCATATTTTCCCCAGTAAATAAATCACTACAAAAAGAAAATAGGATGGGTTAAGAAGGGTCAGTATAACCTACTGGGAAAAACAAAAAATTGACATCAATAGGAAACACTATTACAACCCAATTTATATTCATGGTTATTGACTGGTCATGAACAGGTGGAGAGCTTGTTATACAGTGCTTTACTGAAGCCCTAGCTTGGCCCCCACAAGCTGAAGTCAAGCCAAGTCAATTTTATTTGTATAGTCCAATATTACAAATTTGCCTCAGGGGGCTTTACAGCAACACAACATCCTGTCATTAGACCCTCACATCAGATAAGGAACAAGCACTCGGAATAAGGAATAAGCACTATATTGCTGAAAATTCAATACGAGTCTCACAGTAAGTGTTGTGATATGCACACTGCAAAGGTATTGCACAGCATCACACAGAAATAAACCGGTCATACGAGATGAGATACGTATGACACATTAGAGGATAGGAGACTACATAAGAAGAATTCGACATTTTATGACGTTACAGCGGCAACTGAGATTGAGAGATATTTTTGTGATCACTGTGCAAAATTAATCCTGCACATCTTACTAATAGAACTGTTACTAATTAGACGTTGAATATTTGATCTGTAGTTGCTGAGATATGCTGCCGACAGTGACACAAGTCAGTCAGTCAGTGGAACAGTTAAACATGGTGGATGAACAGACAGTGAGCATTTGTGAATTAAATCACCAAGGCGAGTTCACCTTCCAGTTTTTCCAAATTATTCATCATTCGTCAACTAGTGCCCAAGACATAAGTCAAGTCAATTTTATTTGTATAGCCCAGTATCACAAATTACAAAATTGTCTCAGTGGGCTTTACAGCAACACAACATCCTGTCCTTAGACCCTCAGATTGGATAAGAAACAACTCCCTAAAAAAAAAAAACCTTTAATGGGGAGAAAAAAATAGGAAGAAACCTGAAGGAGAGCAATAGAGGAGGAGCTCTCTCCCAAGACGGACAACATGCAATGGAGGTTGTGTTTACACAATTTACAGAGGACAACACTGAAAGAGGATAACAGAATTATAAAATTTATGAAGAATACGATGAGGAGGATGTCAAGCAGTGTCCAGACACCACCAGAACAGCCCAGGACCCAGGACACAAGACAAAGGGGAACCCTGTTCTGCAGCTTTTCAACTTCATGTAACTAGCAGAACCAATGAACACGACACGGCAAGGACGACGTGCATAAATTCACTCCTCTTTCAACTAAATATTATGTCATGTGCCACCACTTTGCCACAGCACTCAGACTTGGTTTGGAAATAGAGAGGCCCTATGGCAGGAGGTCCTGATTGGTCAATACAGTGATCAAGTTAACCACCAGAGGGCTCTGTAAGGCTGTGCTCTCCCTGGTGCAAAGACCCACTGTTCGGCCCTGAGGGTGTGACTCATGTGGCTGAGCCACACCAAACTGGCAATCCAGCTGCTCCCACGAACAATGGGCCTGGAGGAGAGAAACACACAAACACTGGTATTCGCCCCCCCCCCCCCCCTGGAGTCTATCCTCGGCTGCAATCTGCCCAAATTCCAAATACTGCTGGTTCAGCAACAAACGCATGCGTACAAACACACACACAAAACATCCAGAACAACACACACACACACACACACACACACACACACACACACACACACACACACACACACACACACACACACACACACACACACACACAGACATGCCCTGCAGCTGCCAGTCTTTCTGTAAAACCATGCCTGCACAGCACTGGATAACTTGACTCAATCCTGAAAACAGCTCCACCCTGTTCTCAACTATTCCCCCACTCAGCTCAGCCTAAACCCACCACCCCTATTACACATGCACTCCACAAACAGGGCAACTGGCAAGAGAAGACAGAGACACACATACAATCATAGAGCAATTTTGGCTAACTTTCCACTGCGATAGGACCATATCTTCTGCACATGCTCAGGTTTATTACAACCTGCAGGGCATATTTACACTGATCAAGCATAAAGCTTCTATGAAGTCAGAATTCATTAGGAAGATGTGTCGAGTTATTACTTGCATCCACTATCTTTCACAATGTGAACTTCAGTTCATCTGAAGACATCAGCGCAAAGTCATCTGTCAACTCTGACAGGTGGACACCCACGTTACTATCAAGTCATTTTAATGTGAACTGAGGCCAAAACAAAAAGGATTCTGTCGGCGGTTTGGTGCACCTGCGGTCCCCACCTATGTTTAAAACTCATGACAAACACCTCTGTCAAAACATTTTCTTTTATATTCGAGTGTGATGACTTCTTTTTCACTTCGGATGTTTGATTCATTTCCATGATGGCCGACGAACACCAAATTAATGCAGCACAAGTGCAAGTCCAAAAACATGCTACCATGGTAGAAAACACATCGTGTACTTTGACTCAATGGGAGGAAAGGATGGTGGAGCTTGCAGGATATTGTGAGTTTTCTGCCAGAATATAGTGGCTTTGGATAGCTATTCAAAACTTATTTTTTAATATACTTTATTAATTATTAATTGCATCTATTAGGCCCTGTGATGGCCTGGCGGCCTGTCCGGGGTGTCTCCCTGCCTGCCGCCCAATGACTGCTCGGATAGGCTCCAGCATCCCCGCGAACCTGATAGCAGGATAAGCCGTTTGGATAACGGATGGGTGGATGGATTTTCACTTTGGTATGTATATTTTCCACATACTTTTCACATGATACAAACAAACACAAAAGGGTAAAGCAACGATTAAAAGTAGAGCGACTGCAAATCCCCGAACACAAACAACATTAAGAAAACACGCTGGAAAAAACCTGCAAGAGAAAAGTTTCCATATGACCCCAACAGAGAAGAACCAGATGCTACTGAACCCTGCAGCTCATTAAATGACTCTAATATGGTATTAGTTTCCTAGTGAGTCTTTTAAATTTGAATTTAACTGTGTAGGTATAAATGGTAGCCAGTCAAACTAATCCAGAGCAGCTAGCGCGGCGCCACTTTTACTCTACCATTTAAGAGTCTAAACGCGTGAGTCTAACAACTCATTAAGAGCCGTACTGTAATGGTGTGCTCACTGTACAGCTTTCAACTGTTATCGTCAATGGCATGGACTGATTTTTTTTTAAATACAAGACAGCTCGTTATATTTTATAGATTTGTTAGACAGTGAATGAGGAAGATGTCTCAGATAATTTTAATTTACTGGCTGAGGACAGAGCAGGTTCTGCTTAACAACCACCTCGCGGGGAGATTTTTGTTCCCTGGCCTATCCTCAAGAGACACCCAAGTCTTTATACAAAAAAAACAAAAAACTACAACAAATGGCATGGACATCTGCAATTACATCACAACCAATTATTCTGGATGACTTCTGTATTAGGATTTCGCTGAAGATTTTGTGTTTTGCAAACAGGGTTACCTGTCTAGCGATAAGGGCACGAAGAATTCAATGCATGAGTGATTTTTTTTTTTTTTTTTACAATTAATTTTTGGATTTGCATTTGTTGATTTGGGATTCATTTGCATGCATCAGCAGTTGGGCATTTCGGCTTACATGGGGCATTTTCGTGCTTGCATTTACAACTTTGTTTTTGCATCATTTAATTCCCTGCATTTCACACGTGCTTAATACTTTTGCTGTTTTTTTCTATTACTGTACCTGTATGAGCTTGTTGTGCAGGGTAAACCCTGAGCGTAGGGCTCCATCCAGCAGACCCATGGAGTCGGTGTTGAGGAGCAAAGGCGTTACCAGGGTGACGTACTTGGCCCCGGACCAGGGCTTCAGCAGGCCCAGTGCCCACTGCTCCGTGTCCCCTCCCACACTGTCGAGAATCACGTCAAACCTGGTGGCAGCACACAGACTGGAAACCTTAAAGACAGGAAAACTTCCCTGAAGACGGACGGCTTTCGAGGCTGACACCCCACGTCACCAGAGCCCTAATTTAAACAGTGTGAAAGGCAAACGCTCATTGTTAGGCTTATTTTGGTGTCTGTCGGTACTTGAGCCGAGGCTTTGGGATCAGCAAGCATCCATGCAGGCCATTTGAGCGCTGGTCTCCATGGAAACTGGGGAGTGAATCGGCAAACAGGTGGGCCAAGGTTTAAACAGAATTCGAAGAGAATATATCTGTATCATTAGCGCGTCCACAGGGCTGTCTGTTAATGCCACAGGTACTGACTGGATCACACAAGGCTTATACCTCAGACAAAAACAACGAACTTTCTGCTCCGTTTGGTTCATCCCTGAAAACGCCTGAACACTAAAAAGTATAGTCACACATTTTGCTTTTACTATGGAACCACTTACTTCTCCAGTTGTTCTAGTTGTTCAGCAACATCCCCTGCTGTGTAGTCCACAACCTCATCAGCCCCCAGGCCTCTAACCAGCCCCTCTGCATTTTGAGAGCAGGTAACGGTTACGTGGGCACCCCAGGCCTTCAGTAACTGGCATGGCACACAAAGCACAAGGACATACACAGACACGGTGAGTGGTCTTTACTACACGAAAACAGATTTCGGCATCCGGGTGACGTGGAAATCTATTCCGTTGCCTACCAACACGGGGATCGCCAGTTCGAATCCCCCGTGTTACCTCCGGCTTGGTCAGGCATCCCTACAGACACAATTGGCCGTGTCTGTGGGTGGGAAGCCGGATGTGGGTGTGTGTCGTGGTCGCTGCACTAGCGCCTCCTCTGGTCGGTCGGGGTGCCTGTTTGGGGGAGAGGGGGAACTGGGGGGGAATAGCGTGATCCTCCCACACGCTACGCCCCCTGGCGAAACTCCTCACTGTCAGGTGAAAAGAAGCGGCTGGCGACTCCACATGTATCAGAGGAGGCATGTGGTAGTCTGCAGCCCTCCTTGGGTCAGCAGAGGGGGTGGAGCAGCGACCGGGACAGCTCGGAAGAGTGGGGCAATTGGCCAATTACAATTGGGAGAAAAATACAATAAAAAAAAAACAGATTTCAATAGGGTCAAATGTAAAAGCTGAAGCATGAATGGAGGTGACGCAATTTTGGCCAGGATATTTTGGGAAAGCTGGGAAAGGGTGAGGACTGGCAAATGGTAGCAGATGTGGGTAACCAGTCATAACTGCTTTAAGGCTAGTCTGGTTGCTACACCACAGCATATTGTGTATTTTGTTGACAGCTCACAATGGGAGGATGGAAGGATGACATAGAGGACACTGTTATATGGGCCAATAGACCACAAATTGTGCAGTTATCATCAGCATGAATCAAAAGCCTACAGCCAAGTCTGCATAAGTAACAAGCAAAAAGGAAATTTGTGCATGGAGTTTAAAGCCAAGGATGGGTAAGTACCGACAATTTTAAGGTAACAATACTGAGTGGGAGGTACCAACCAGATTGATAAGAGTCTGTGCTAATGGTGCTTCTTATTGGCGCCACAAGTCGCATAAACATACATAAGTGATTTTCCACAGCAGGCGATACAATCAGCCAAGAGGTCAGGTATTGTACCACAAAGAGCTAATTTGTTAATTTTTCTACAGAAGAATTGTTAAAAGTCTGTGTCAACAAATAACTGCAATACCTCAAAAATGTTAGTTACTGTTACATGTTCCAGTACATAATTCAATACACTGCTGCATATCATGTTGATGTCTGGTTGCCTGCTAAGCAGGCAGTTTCAAGTTTACAGCTTTTTGTGGGTAATCCCCGCAGTTTAATGAAAAACATATAGGATGTCATTTTGTTGGGGGTTTTTTGCTGCGAAACAAGTGCAGGTACCCATCACTGTGGAGAAGAACATGTCTGAATTTCAGAACTAAATATTGAGCACTCTGAAGGTTGTATCATGCGGGTCAATGTTTAAGGTTGGTGCATTTACAGGACGCAGTTCTGATAGGGCAGGGAAGCGGGGCAGGCTAAGCTAACTGCTAGCCCATGCAGACCAGCAGTTCCGACAGTCATCCTGGCGTTCGCTCTCTTGGACAATTAAATTTTTTTTGTTTTTGTGTGTGTATATATATATATATATATATATATTGTATATATGTGTTTTTGTAGTTTTTTTGTAGTTTGGATATATGTGTTCTTGTAGTTTAGATATGTTTTTGTCTTTGTGTTGAACTGCTGTGAGATGGGGGAAATGATATTTCGTTTCATTTCCCGTGCGTGGGTGCATGGAATGAAATGACAAATAAATGTTCCCGATTCCTGATCCCTGATTTAGTTGGTCTGAATTGGGCATTTGTGTCAATGCTGTGTGTTGAGTCCTGCACAAATGACCTTTACGTCATATCCTGTTTATCAGCGAAGGCTGGCATGTAATTCAACTGTGCTTACTGGTAATGAGGAGTGACCTCACCTGAATGGAGAATGTTCCGACACCTCCTGATCCACCAGTAATCAAGACTCTGACAGGAAAAAAAAACACACACACACACACAAAAAAAAGAAAAAAAAGAGAAAGCTTAGGGTCATTTAACTTAATTTTCAATTACTATAACAAGTGTTGGCATTAATGAGAAGGAGCTGTGGGTTTGGATACTCGGGTATTACCATGCTGTCACGGCTGGCGTTGACACTTACCTTTTCTCAGAACAGTTGTCTCTGCAAAGACCACCTGCATTGACGAGGGCAGACCAGGTTGTGGCAGCTACATAAGGGATGGACGCCGCCTCCGTATGACTCACCAGTTTTGGTTTGTGAGAGACCTGGATACATACAGGCATGCACACACGGATATTATCAACAGTTGGGCAAATATCAAACAGTAAAACATAAGGGGCGCGTAAAACCTTCTAGATTTCTCCCTAGTTATTGAAATGATTAAAAACTCCAGTCTAATACTCAGAGCTGCTGTGAGGAGAGCTGGCCTGGAGCTGCCAAGTAAACGAAGCACAGTGCGAGCCAGAAACACAGAGGAGTTTGTCTGCCTGCCTAATTGCTGCCTCAGAGGCTCACGCAACCACACAAACTTAATCCTAATTGATTCACACACTGCAGGATTACATAACGGGTGGCACTTCTTCCAAACTATTTGTCTTCCCTCACATTTGAACGATTCGTGACAGAGGAGCTCTTTACGAATCATGCACTTGTTGCTGTTCCTTTGAACTCACACTTTAACATAATAATAATGATAATAATAAATCAGACTTCTATAGCCCTTTTCTAAATACTCAGACACTTTACATTAGAGTCAACACAAGGTTAACAGATGTTATGCTTAAAGCTGAAAAGCCGTGATTTCCCTGATCTGTCCTTCCCTGTGGCAGACAGAACTACAAACAAGACTAGGCTAAAACCTAGTATATTGCTGGACCACGAATATATTTATTAAACCGCTGTTTTTTGCACGACTATGTTTAATAAGCGGCTGTTTTGACATCATTTCCTTAAACAGCTAATGACATAATAGAGAACTGTTCATGCTGATTCATTTTGAAAGTGCAACAGCCAAAGGGGGAACTCCAACTCGGCCATCCGACCAGTGTTAAAACTCCATTACTCACTCAGTCACTCACTCATGGACAACCACATTAGTAGGGCTGGCTCCGCTGTTGCTGTTCAGCCAACAAGGTGGAGCAGCCACTGTCGTTGGTGTACCGTCAGCCAAGCAACAAATAGTTCACACACTTGTAAAAATGGCATCCTCAAACCAAAGCCAAAACAGGCAACCTGCATTACAAACTTCTAGGGGGGGCACCAATGTTTTCACAGCCCATACGGATTCTGAGTATGGCTCTTTAGTACCAATCCGATCCATTGCTTTTGCTGAACAGTGCAGATTTATGACTTTTAGTTTGGGGTCAGTGGGCAAAATAATTGAGATCCCCCCCATACTTAAAGAATTAAGAAAATACAGGCTTCAATGTGACAAAAATGTAATTAATCAAGCCACTCTGCTTTTGTTTATGACATGTTACTCATCGCTTTTGGTATCGAATTTACTCTCGGGTAAAATCTTTGATACAAATACTCTATTTTAGCCTGGTTTTGGCCCAATATCAGTATCATTATCAGTGCATCCCTACAAACTACATCAAACTATACGGGAACACCATTTTACTAAAATATTGATTGCAGAATTGGTAGATTATCTGTCCCAACAGAATTATCGCCACATCATCATCATCATATTTAAATCCTTTTTTTCTACTTGAGTAGCAATGTATCTGCTGCCGCACCAGCGTTCGTCCTACCTGGTCAAAAATTTCATCAGTTGTTTAAGGAGAGTGTCTCCAACCATGGTTAAGATGCCAGTTAGTATTATGCATAGAATAACTATTTATTGAAAGAGCAAAATCCCAAATTTCAGCTTTAGCAACAAGTATGGGAAGTGTCCTATAGTTTATTGATCTACATGCCAAGTTAAATAAATGGTCAGTATAATCATCATCATCATAACAGTGAACACATGGGAAACAATCAAAATGTTTACTTCAGATCCTTAGGCAGGATCCCTCCAGCTATTCTAATATCTAGGTTTAAGGATTAAGGTGAACAAGCTTTTGTCAGCCAGGCCCCTGGGCTTTCGACAACTTCCTTGTTGTGATGAATAATAACCTGTTGATTTTCTTGTATTAAATTGCATTAGTCTCATAATTTTTATGCCACTTACTTGATGCTGTCTCATACTTGTTTCATACATTATACTTGTTTATTTTTCAATGTGTCAGCTGCTTTTGTGCTTTCTTAAAGCAGTTTGTAAAGCATAATTCACACTATTTTTTATTTTATTATAATCCATTCATGTGATTCTGATGCTGACAGAAATTAAACTTAAATCTTGTGACTCTATTAATGGCCTACCTCATACTCTGTAAGAGCCACAAATTCTGCCAGGCTGCCTTGCTTCCAAGGGGGAACAGCAGCCCACACCTGAAAAAGAAGATTTTAATTTTTACATAATTAACACTAAACAAATAGGCTGTCCATTCTACAGGCTCTTAGTGGGCTGTTTTAGTCAAATGTTTGTTTTACATTTTAATACAAGTTAATTCCTGAAATAGCATCAGGACATCTTTGGATTCAGAACAATATTCACAATTATGCGTTGGTCTTCATAGAAATTTAAGGTCATCTGATAAGAGCTATTGAGTGTTACCTGACCTAGAATTTCTATAGGTGAGTGCATGCCTTCTTCATAACTGACCTAGATGTTCAATAATATATTGATGCATGCTCAATAATCCAGGTAAGGAAACCCTTAAAGTTGAACCGGTTCATCTGGACACAACATTTAGTGGGAGAACCCCCACTAAATATTGCGACCCCCACTAAATGTTGCGTCCAGATGAACTGATTCAACTTTCCAGGACTTCAATAATGTAATGCATAGATTGGAAAATTATACATCATATAATATCTGGCAGAAAACTAGATATGGTTAGAATCATTAAACAAAATATTAATGTCATTCTGATGATGTATAAATGTCTGAGAAATATTCAGCAGCTGGGTAAATTTCTGTTACTTTGTTCAGGTAGGACCAATCAAGTACACCTGCCCTGCTTTTGAAAGAGTCATACGTCCTGTTCTGTGCAAGTGATGGACACGGTGATTACCTCATCCCCGGGATAAAAATGGGTCACTGCAGAGCCACAGTCCACCACTACACCAGACACATCCCGACCCAGGATCAGAGGAAACTCACTGTCACTCTGCATCACAGACAGAGGATCCCGTCTCAACTTCAGCAGTTTAGCCCCATACCCTCCTGAAATCAGAGACATGGGGATTACTGAGAACTGATCCGGACCACAACGTCACATGTCAGTCATTCAATCATCAGCCAAAAGGACGCATAGGAAATGTGACCACTTACCCCTCATAGATATGTCAAGAGGGTTGAGACTAGTAGCATGGACCTTTATCACCACGTCACTGGGGGAATTGACAATGGGAATACTGACTTCGTCTGTGAACCTTAAAACCCCATTGGTGCCGTATTGGTCAATGACCCAAGCTGGCATGCAGTTCTGCGGTCTTGAGGGTGAGCTGCAGAAAGTTCTTCTGCAACACACCGTGCATGCTGCATCGGCTAACGTTTTGGTCGAGCCTTTTGCTTTCGCTAAGAAAAAATAGGCTGCCGACGTCGAAGCTATTGCCCTGAAGGAACCCATCCGTAAAAAAACACGTCAGCTCTGTCCGCAAGGTGACTCTTTAATAGCAAATAACATGCGGAGGCAGACTGGACACCAGTTGGCTATGCTAAGCTATGGAAGCTAACGTTAGCGTCTCAAGGTTGACATTGCATATTGTACACGGCTAGCTATATTTAGGATGCACGCACAACATGGCACAATGCACTTTCAGTAATTAAGCGTAACCTCTTCAGTACAGCTAGGCAGCAAACGGGTGTCATCAAGCAAATTACGACTGAGGTAGGAACCATTGTTTTTACAGATAACCCACTCTGCCACTGCCAGCTAGGCGACTACACAACAAGCTAACGTTGCGTGACGCGTTAACCTTTGAACCCACACCAACAGCCAATGAAATCTTCTGGCTGGTCTCCCTGCCTACAATGACGCGGAAGCAAAGGATAAGGGCCTGCAAATGTTTAATTCAATGTTTATTGTTAGTATTATGTTCGGTTAAAACTGCTATACTTTACTGACGAGGAGCTGTAAAATAAAAAGGGGGGGGACGTTGACAAACCAACACCTGGGAAGTAAAAAGGCAAAACTTGCTGTACTGCCTAAGGCTCATTTTGTGGAGGAGCTCTCCTTTATGCGATATTAAAAGGCTGTTATAATAGTTTGTTTTAATGAAGAAGAAGAAATAACTCACTGTGCTTGAGATACACTCAGCAGTACAGCAACTGCTCAGTACGCCATCATTTGTAGATAAATTGGCATAAAACATGCCAATGGGGGAAGCAATTAAAGGAGAGAGCATTGGCAAAGGTCCAATGAACACATTATTCCATATAGTGCACATTGAGGATATATGCGGTTGTTTCCCTTTTTTAAGGGATCCTCCCCTGATTGTTGTTTGATAGAGAAGTATCAGGGTTTATCTCATACTTTGACAGGGAAATTAGGGAACCAACTAAACACAGAGAGAGAGAGAGAGAGAGAGAGAGAGAGAGAGAGAGAGAAGAGAGAGAGAGAGAGAGAGAGAGAGAGAGAGAGAGAGAGAGAGAGAGAGAGAGAGAGTATGTGTGTGGCTTTTAATCATGGATCATTCAAAGATATTTTGAGAGCTGCAAGTTTTAAAACAGAAAGTTACAGATATTTCATCACCAGGAAGCCACGGTCCTGTTTACCATGGAGGTTTGACCTTCGAATAATAAGTGGCTCTAGCACATATTGTTGTTAAAATCAGAACCAGGTAAATTCATTAAATAAACAAAACACTTATTTCATACAAACGACCTCATCTGCAAAAGACTTAGCCAAGCCTGTGACCCATTCTTTCTCCACAGAGGCTAAAGTGCCCCAAGTGTCCCTTGGCTCAAGTGTGCAGTTGGCTGACTGATGAGAGAGAGAGAGAGAGAGAGAGAGAGAGAGAGAGAGAGAGAGAGAGAGAGAGAGAGAGAGAGAGAGAGAGAGAGAGAGAGAGAGAGAGAGAGAGAGAGAGAGAGAGAGAGAGAAGAGAGAGAGAGAGAGAGAGAGAGAGAGAGAGAGAGAGAGAGAGAGAGAGAGAGAGAGAGAGAGAGAGAGAGAGAGAGAGAGAGACCCCATAGAGGCACTGTGGCAATATAATCATTATTCTGCATGAGACCGGGCAACAAACAGCGCTATCATTACTACCGGGTCCCAGTGGACAGAGGACACGCTGCATATTGGGTGCTTTTGTCTTTTGCTGCCTCATTACAGTCCGGATACCAAGTAAAGTATGTGGCTTAGGGTCAATCAACAATCCCCCAATCCATGCTCCTCTGAGCAGGAGGTGCCATCTCTCAGTACACCACCAGAGAAGATAGACCAGGACGATATGTTTCATGCAACCCAGCCAACAAAGAGGAGAGTGGGCCACAGAACAGGGCAGCAGGGCTGTTACACATTGAAGGCCGTCCTGATTCAAAGAAAAGCCCAGCACCGCTCATTATCTGGGCTTCCTTGTCATCTTGGGACCTGTGGCTCAAATCACATGCTTGCCCTACATAAATTATGCCTTGTAATTGATCTCATTTAACAGTCAGACAAAATAAAGTTGAGCATGTACACAATCACTGTATGATCACGTAGAACTGCAGGATTCTTAAGGACATCAGTTTGATAGATAATGAATCTATCCATCTATCTATATATCTAATCTATCTATCTGTTTCTATTCAGCATCGACTTGTTTTTCCTGTCCTTCCTCCGCTTTCATGTGCCAACTTCTTCTCTTCCCCCCCACTTAATGTTCCCTTCTCGTTTTTTTTTTCAAACTCAAACAAACCAATTAACAAAACTCCAGATGCTTGGCACACCGCAGATAAATAATGAGTCCACGGTGAAGCTGGCCATGAACCACCACCGCTCACTGCTTCCTAAGAAGTGTTGGATAATGAGCAGAAACCTTGTTTACAGGGTGACTGAAAGGCTCTCTCTGAGCCAAGAAGGAGAAAAAGGGGGACTGCACAGCACAACCTTTCATTTGCTGGGCTCTCAGATGATATTTTTAGAGTGAACGAGTGGTTTTCTCTCCTCGGAACTGCCCTGCTTATTTCTTTGATTAGGTCATACACAACGGTCCAGTGCAGTGGATCTCTTCCTCTTCGAAAGCATGTCACCATTGCTGTGGACAGCAACTCCAACGCTTTTCTTTTTACAGGGTAGAAATCCTCTTCGTAACTACTTAGTGCTTTAAAAAACATGGTCTAACAGTGTGAGGGGGAATTCAAGACAGCAAGATCAACTTAGCATGGTTAGCAGATGATAATGTGTCTAATGACCTATTGTTGCTTGGACCTGTTGACACTGGGTAAGCAATATGATTCCCTGGCCTCTGTGTGTCACACACACACACACACACACACACACACACACACACACACACACACACACACACACACACACATACACTCGCAAATCTATACTTGTGGGGCCCCCTCATTGACTACATTTATTTCCTAGCCCTTAACCCTAACCTTAACCATGCAAACTACATGCCTAACCCTAACCCTTACCCTAGCCTTAACCCTAAAACCAAGTCCTAACCCTAAAATAGACCATTTTACTTGTGGGGGCCCCATAAAATGGCCCCACAAGGTAGGTGTTTTCTGGTTTTTTTATCCTAATGGGGACATTTGGTCCCCATTAGGATAAAAAAACATGGTACACACACACACACACACACACACACACACACACACACACACACACACGTGTATATACGCACACAATATGGTGTAAAAATGTGAGTTCACTAAGATCTGCTTATTTTGATCATTCACCAAAAAACAATGGACATTTTTTTACTCCTTTGATGTATCTTGATAAATCTGAAGCAACATTACACGTCAGCATTTCTCAATATTTGGTTTGTCCTCCATTTACCTTAATTTAAGCTTGTCTTCTGTCTGGCTGCTATTCTTCCAAGTTTGTGCAAGAACATAAGAGTGTTTCACGTTTTCTCTTTTGCAAATGTTCCCGTAAGTGTTCAGTGGGGTTAAGGTCTGGCGTCTGTCTGTGGAGATAAAGTCACATGAACGCTGATTGCTCATTCTTGAATTTAATATCATTGGCGCAGCTTTGCCGTGTGTTTGCTGGAAAGTAAATAAATCCTCGTCCACACAACTTTAAGCCTGAGGGGATGACATGCCTCCGTAAAACAGAGGGGTTATTTATTTTCTTCGATGCAAATCATCGACACCAGAAGAGGAGAACGGCGCCAAACCTGAAGGACAGCATTGGGATCGGGATCCCGCGGACCCAGCGCAAATCTCGCGGGAGTGGGCGGTTTTAGCTTTGCTGTGAGTGGTGAATAGCGTTAACCAGAAGGGTGGAGTCAACGCATGAATTTGAAAAGCAGTGCATTACAGTACAAAAGCAAAGCAAGGCTGACGTTTGGAAAGAAAATGTCCGTTACTGACAAAGATGGAAACGAATAGGATTTTGTTAGTTGCGACAAATGTGCGAAGGTATTCCTCTACAACGGGCACAAACCTGGCACCTACCCGCTCCCTTCTCCCCGGGGAGCTTATAAACTATCCGTCAAAGATAAAGCACCTCTTCCTGCACACGTATTAAACAAGATCGGCTGGGAGGGCTTGGTCTGCTTCGTCCGGTTGCCGCAGGGACCACGGCCCCTGCCTGGAGCTGCGCCCGAGAAGGAAACACAGAAGAGGTAGGCTAGTGTAACCGGTTATTTTCTTGCCCGGTGCGGGATTCGATACGGGGTGTACTGCACCACAAGGCGACATCACTAACCGCTCGGCTAAAGGGTCAGACACGTTAGCTAGGGACTAATGTGTCTTATTAGTAGTTTACACTAGGCTAGCTGCTAGCCCATGCTGACCTGCGGTTCCGACAGTCATCCAGGCTGGCGTTTGTTCCCTCGGACAGTGATTTTTTTTCTTTCTGTGTCTGGGTATATGTGTTAGTTTGAATATGTGTGTTCTTGAATGTGTTTTTGTCAGTATGTTGCACTGCTGTGGGCTGGGGGAAACGGCATTTCGTTTCACTTCATGTGCGCAAGTACATGTGGTGAAATGACAAATAAAGCGTTCCTGATTCCTGACTATCGAGAAATGTGTCGCACTGTGCTGTAGAGACATTCGGCCGTATGACTTAAACAGCCCTTTTCCACCGCCCTGGTGCCGGTGCCGGTGCCTGGGTCTAATCTAGCGCCGTTTCCACGGTTTTCCACCGAAATTGCTGGGCCAGAAATCGGAACTTACGTCAGTGGCTATGGGTGGGGCTACCGTAGGACATTCACCGCCCCTTGAGCCTTGGCACATGTCCATTGATGTTTAGTTTGGCTCGCCGCCATTTTGAGAAAACGAGAGAAAGCCGAGTGAAAGCTTCAGCAGGACAACGGAACAAATCACAAACAAACCCAAGACGGTAAAGACTTCATAAAAAAAAGAACTGTCGAAAAGTGGTGCGGGAAGGAAGAAATTAAACACCAGCCTAAATATCGAGCTACTGGATAAAGGTGCTCGATCAAAGCCCAGCTAACCAAGTGACCGGTGCATTAAATTCAGCGACCGCAATGCTAGAAGCGATGTGCGAATGGGACTGGGACGCTACATCGCCGTGTGACCCTGGTAAGGTTTCATTTTATTCAGTCAAATACCTTAACGTTACTGATTATGCTTTACACGTAAGGTAGTTAATGCTGTACAACAGAAACACGTGCACTTGTTGTATTGCTTGCGCTATCATGCGCGATCATGAACGCGTAGACTTGCTAGCCGGTGGTCGTTACATATGTAACCGGTTATTTTCTTGCCCGGTGCGGGATTCGATACGAGGTGTACTGCACCACGAGGCGACATCGCTAACCGCTCGGCTAAAGGGTCAGACCCGTTAGCTAGGGACTAACGTGTCTAATTAGCAGTTTACACATATACAAATACAAAAACCTCATCCTAATACCTGCAGATATTGCATTCTACCACACAAGAAATACCACCACCCCTGAGAGATGCACGGAACGCGATGACAATCATCAAACACAATGTACAAGACAATATACAATTGTTTTCCATCCAAGCCGCGTATCCATACTTAGGATCGCGGGGGATGCTGGAGCCTATCCCGGCAGTTATTGGGCGGCGAGACACCCTGGACAGGCCGCCAAGGCCATCACAGTATACAAATAGTTGACTCGGCTGACACCTCTTAATGTGCAGTAACTGAGGCACATTATTTACTGTTCATAAACACTAATTTCATAATCATTTTGTGTTATAAGATGTCACGTGTGATGAAAACACAGCTCAACGTCACCTGGCAGCCAACCATTGCCTCCAATACCGTCAACAATTGATGGAATCAGAAGGGGTAAATACAATCCACTTAATACAACACAGGCAACCTTTGATTATGTTCCCCAAATACATATATGCTTGTTTTCTTTTTGTGCGGCAATTGACTGCATCTAAACTCCATGCTGCTAATTTCTCACTTTACAGTCCTATTACACACATTTCTCCATAATACTGTCGAGTTGTTTTTGGACATTTCTTCTGTGGTGTTTTAATTCTGTGGTCATGGAAAAACATTATTTCATCTCAGTACATAGATGCGCTATGTGTCTATGTACATACATAGTACATAGATGTGTATGTACATACATACATACACATCTATGTACATACATAGACGACTGCTACGGTTCTCAAACCTGTCGAAATGCGGGCCAGTTCTCAAAAGGCACCAAGGGAGAACTGGCTCTGCACCAGCACCGTTCTGATGGAAAAGAGGCATAATACCTCTTTTAGTAACCAGGAAAGGCTTTGTTGACATAGCCTTTATTGTCACTCTTTAAAAGACAGGGAAAGGAAGCAAAATAAAACAACCTCAGCAGAACAAACAACCACAGCCAACAACACGTGTTCTAAATGTTCACACTGGCCTCCCAAAATCAGTGGTGCAGCAACTCCAGTTAATTGAAAATGCGGCTGCAGGTGTTCTCACCGGAACTAAAAAGTATGAACACACTACACCTGCTCTTAGATCTCTGCATTGGCTGCCCGTCAAAACTAGAATCATTCTTAAAATTCTGTTACATGTATACAAAGCTCTAAATGGCCTTGCACCTCAGTATTTAAAAGACCTGCTAATTAGATACAACCAACAAGAACTCTCAGGTCCAAAGGCGGTGGTATTTTAACCATCCCTTGTACTAACTAAAGCAGGGGAGCTGCCTTTTGGATTTACGCCCTGCCTGAGGACCTGAGAGAGGTCCCCACACTGAACACTTGAAAGTGTGTGTATGCGCGTGTGCGTGCCTGCATTTTGATATTTGTATATTGTGCACTGATGTTTTTATAACTGCACTAACATCTGTTGATTTGCATATATTTCTGCATTTGCACTTTTATGATTGTGTTGCGATTCTGTTGTCACTTTATGTTAAGCACATTGTGTTGCCCTGTGTATGAAATGTGCTATATAAATAAAGTTTGACTTGACTAAAACCATAAGCAAAATAAATAAATACAATGGAATTTTGCCCTAGAATAGGTGTGCTTATTGCACTAGAATAACTGTAATTATTGCGCTAGTATGAATGCAATTATGCACTAGAATGTAATTTTGCTACGTAATTACTGACAGGTATGCATCTCTTTATTAACACTTTGCAGTAAAATAACATGTTTTCCCTGCGGGACAAAACAAATGAATGGAAATCTATTGTGCGGGCGTGACTGGTTAGAATGTTTGCAGGAGCAGGCAGTTGTGGACACATAGGTTGCAGGAGTGGGTGGGAGTATAATGGTCTAGTCAGACGGGGAGCAGTGTAATTTATTTTCAGTGAGAGGTGAGCGGGCAGGTAGGGAGGCACGGGCAAAAGCCATGAGAGCTTACAAAGCATCAACGGGATCTCATTGTTTAAAGGTATTGATCAGGAGAGGGGTAAGAAATAATTTCCCCTGCATTAGATATACCATGGAACGCAGTGAAGACAATCATCAAATGGAGAAAATATGGCACAACAGGGACTTTACCAGGAACAGGATGTGCCTGCTAAATTGATGAGAAGACAAGGAGAAAGCTGGTCAGGGAGGCTGCCAAGAGGCCTACGGCAACATTAAAGGCGCTGCAGGAATTTCTGCCAAGTACTGGTTGTTCTCTACATGTGACAACAATCTTCATATGTCTTGGCTATGGGGTAGGGTGGCAAGATGGAAGACTTTTATCATGAAAACAAAAAACAAAAAAACATCCTAGCCTGGCTACATTTTGCAAAAAGATACATCCAATCTCCCGAAACCATGTAGAAAAAGGTGTTGTGGTCTGATGAGACCAAGGTTGAACTTTTTGGCCGTAATTCCAAAAGATATGCTTGGTGTAAAACCAACACAGCACATCACCAGAGCAACGCCGTACCCATGGTATGAAGCATGGTGGTGGCAGCATCAGGCTTTGGGGCTGCTTTTCTTCAGCAGGAACTGGGGCTTTAGTCTTGGTGGAGGGCATCATGAATAGCTCCAAATACCAGTGGATGTTGGTGCCAAACCTTCAGGCATCTTCTAGAAAGCTGAGGATACATACAAAAGCATGCATCCAAACTAACAAAGGAATGGCTTCACCAAAAGAAGAGCAGTGTTTCGGTATGGCCCATTCAGAACCCAGACCCAAATCCAATAGAAAATCTGTGTTGTGGCCTGGAGAGAGAGGGCTGTGCACAGGAGATGCCCTTGCAATCTGACGGATCTACAGTACTTTTGTAAGGAAGAGTGGGAAAATATTGCCAAGTCAAGGTGTGCCGAGCTGATAGACTCTCACCCAAAAAGACTGAGTGCTTTAATAAAATCAAAAGGTACCTCAACAAAGTATTAGTTTAGGGGTGTGCACACTTATGCAACCAGATTATTGTAATTTTTGTAGTTTTTTTTTCTCCTTAAAAGGTTTCTGATTGTATTTCACTTTATTTTATAGGTTGTAATTAAAAAAAAAAAGTGGGAACTATTCTGACATGATTTATCTTGGTTTCGTAACATCACAAAAACCTGCCATTTTAACAGGGGTGTGCAGACTTGTTATAGTCACTGTATGTGTTGTACTGCCCCTTTACAAACAGTTTCATTGCACTTTGGAGCTGAGACAGTTGCACATCCCTCAGGAGAACAATTTGATGTTTGACCAAGTGTCTTTTTTCAAATTTAAGCACCTGCAGTAGCAACCACAACACATAGAGGACCACATTACTTGCAGCGATATCCAAACAAACTCATACTGTGTTAGCAGTGTTAGCAGAGGCAGGAAGACATGGATAGATGCATTTACTGACCCTTGTAAGACCAAACGTTTGTCCTTCCAGTCTCTGAACTTTGTTTCGAATACATGGCTCTAGGTAGAGATAGCGGCATACCATGAACTTGCAATATCACGGCTGAGGGTTAGGCTCGTTCATTTCTATTTCAAATCAGAGCCAGTGTGCTCCCCTTTTCTTTCTCTTGTTCAGTCGATGAAGCGGAAATGAAATGTCATCAAGAGGTTTTATACGTAGAAGGAATGAGACAACTTAGTTTTCCAGAATGACAACATGTTATCTTATGTATCATTACCTACAGCTCTTCTTCTAGCATGTCTGCACACAGACGCACATGCACCCACCCACCCACACACACACACACACATACACACACACAATGGTCCGCCCTGCAGATTGAGGCAGTGACACAGGAAACAGGGTGGAAACTGTCATTCATCGGGGAGATAGCATCTTATCAGCAGGCTTCAGGAATATAATGCATAATGCGGCCTCTGTTTATACTGGGGATTAAGGACACTATACATGCTGACATCAGACTTATTACTCTCAGTTTGAAAGTACAGACGGGAACTTTTCAGCTGACAGAGATGCACACACATTCAAATATACCGTTATTTTTGCATACACACACACATGCGTACACGCACATATGTGTGTCATGGCCACTCCCGGTTCCAGCCAATCCAGCCCTGCTCCTGTGTCTCATGTCTAGCCCTGATCTGACTCCATCCCAGTCCTGAGTCCTGTCCACTTTTCCTCGGTTAGCCATTTGCCCCAAAGCTGCTGCTGATTTTTCAGTTATATTTCTGTGTATTTAACAGAAATTACCCATAACAGTGTTTAAATGCAGAGAAAAGACTAAATTATCTTTCCTAGAGTGACCCCAACATTAGAAAAAGTGAAAAATTGTTTTTGTTCATGAAAGCTTGTACACCACTAGGGTACTAAGATTGTCTTCAGGTCGTGTTTGACCCAGAAGTTGAAATCAGGTTTTATAAACAGGTTTATAAAAACGAGTGGTGTACACCGATTAAATGTAGTCTTTCTGTGAAGAGGGAAAACCCAGGTAGTCACAAAGTTTGTGATGAATGACAGATTGTGTCTTCGTGCAAAATAGATTTGGGGTTTAAATTAAATGAAGTGCTTTAGTTCAGAGGTTTAATGAAGGCGGGTCATAAATGACCCTTAAGACAAGGGCAGTATACAGAATGTGTGGACAACACAAGGGTTAAGTTCAGCTGTTCAGTTTGTCGGTTGTAGAGTTCTCTTAACTGGTCCTGAGAACTTTGCCACTGACTGCAGTTGATCAGTTTATTGGTCCACTTCATTCAAACATCAAACCTACTGCTAAAAATCTTGGTGCCATCTTTGACCAGAATGTGTCTTTCGATCACCATGTTACTAAGCTTGTCCAATCCTGTTTTCTTCAGCTATGAAATGTTGCAAAAATCATAAATATTTTGTCTTTTAATGATATCGAAAAATTAATTCACACTTTAATTTTCTCCCGTCTAGATTACTGTAACTCCCTCTACTCTGGCCTCAACCGAGCTACTTTAAATCGTCTACAGCTGGTTCAGGATGCAGCTGCTAGACTACTAACTAGAACTAGCCATAGGTCCCATATTGCCCCTATTCTTGCATCCCTCCATTGGCTACCCGTGACATTCAGAATAATCTATAAGATATTATTGATTTCATTTAAGCACTGCATGGTCTTGCCCCCAGTT
This sequence comes from Lampris incognitus, assembly GCF_029633865.1. Taxonomy (NCBI): domain Eukaryota; kingdom Metazoa; phylum Chordata; class Actinopteri; order Lampriformes; family Lampridae; genus Lampris; species Lampris incognitus. Next base: position 16,499,034 of record NC_079225.1, on the reverse strand, counting down.
ACCTTTCTGATCTTCTCATTTCTCATTCCACACCCCGACCACTCCGATCCTCAAACCTCTCAGTCTTTTATCCATCCCCCACTCCAACTGCAAAACAAAAAGGTGACCGCGCCTTTGCAGTTTTAGCCCCAAGCCTCTGGAATAATCTCCCCCAATCCATTAGATTCGCTGAATCTTTGGACTGTTTTAAGCGGCTTCTAAAAACCCATCTTTTCAGGCAAGCCTTTTTATAGCTCCCCACCCCTGCCTTCTGTTTTGTTTCATTTTTAGCTTGGTCTGTTACTCCCCATGCCATGTTTTTATATTCATTCAATTTATCTTATGTATTTATTCACATTTTTGTGTATGGAGTGTAAAGCACTTTGTAACGGTATGTTTTTAAAAATGCTATATAAATAAAAATGTGCTCGCTTGCTAGGTTGTCAGAGCATACCATCATGTGTCCTTGTGTGATCCCCTTTACTGCGTCTGCATTTGGTTCCTCAATTCCTGCACACACATATGTGCAAAGAATTTTTTGAGGTTGAGATGCGTGACATTTGAAACAAGGTCAAAACAAACTCAGATCACTTTTCAGGTATCGGAGGTTAATGAAATCCTCTCCTGACAAAACCACCAAATCAAACAGACTACTCTATGAATCATCTTTTATTTTGCATATCAAATGATAACCTTTGGGTTTTGAATGGAGCTATGCGCGACCTAACTCCTCATATACCCATGTTTTCGGTTTGACCTTTAGCTCTTTCTTCCAAACTTTATTTTTTTTAATAATTTTCAGGATTTGTGCTCCTGATATATGCAGGCAGGCGGTGTGGTGCAAAGGCCCGGCTTTGTGTGCACTCTTTTTTTCTTTTCTTTTTTTGCTTGGACAGACTAGTGATGAGTTCATCATGACATGAGGAATGGAGTAGGGCAGTGGATTTGGAAAGCGCCCAGGTTTTCAGGGAGTGTTTACTCACTCACTGTGTCCTGATGTCACTCCTATGTGTGGTCCCTGGCACCAATCTATACCGTACCCCTTCACACCGAAACCATACTACAATAGAGCAGAGATCTCCAGTAAGCTTCATAATCCCTGCCCAATGCAAAAATTGCCCAAATAAAAACTATGCTCCTTGAAATTCGCATAGATACTGAACGTTCAGCGATATGTATAGTCTATCGCCTAAAATTCAATAACGGCTCTGTTTGATTTAGGCGTGCCTGCTCTATCAGCATTAACAGACAGACAGACAGACAGACAGACCGAGTCAGCAGTAACAATTGTCAACAGTACTGTCAATGCTGGTTCTTTGGCATGCCTAAATCAAATACATCCATTATTAGCTGCAGCTGTGTTTATCCTGCTATGCTAACATCACAGAGTACCAAGACCCGCCTGCTATGTTTTTAACCTGTAGAGGTCATCAAACTCAATGAAATGGTCTGGGCTTTGGTCATCCTTTAAGACAATGATCTTGTATCGTTCTGTTCACAGCAAAGTCACACAGCAGTTGTACTTTACATTTATGTCTTTGTTCTGCTGCGATGTGTGTGTACCCTGGATGCCCCCCCCCCTTTTTTTTTTCTTCCCCATTTGTACTTGGCCAATTATCCCACTCTTCTGAACCGTCCCAGCCGCTGCGCCACCCCCTCTGCCGATCCGGGGAGGGCTGCAGACTACCACGTGCCTCCTCCGATAGATGTGGAGTCACCGCCTGCTTCTTTTCACCTGACTGTGAGGAGTTTCGCCAGGGGGACGTAGCACGTGGGAGGATCACGCTATTCCCCCCAGTTCCCCCTCCCCCCGAACAGGCGCCCCGGCCGACCAGAGGAGGCGCTAGTGCATCCGGCTTTCTACCCGCAGACACGGCCAATTGTGTCTGTAGGGACGCCCGACCAAGCCGGAGGTAACACGGGGATTCGAACTGGCGAGGCCCCTGTTGGTAGGCAACGGAATAGACCGCCAGGCCACCCTACGCCAGTGTATCCTTGATAGGCGTGTTCCCTTATTTACATTTGCCAAATGTGCGTGCGCAGTTTGTGAGGCCAAAAAGGGCCCCCGAGTCTTGTGTTTGTAAGCATTAGTACGTTCATTTCAAAGCGATCATCACGGAGAAATTGATTTAAAACGAAACGAAATGCCTCACAGTTGTTGCACGAATCGTAAAGATGGTAAAAACAAGCACCCGCATTGTTATCGCGTGCCGAAAGGGAAAACTCCATATTCGAAAAACGAAGAAGCCAGGCGTGGATTCATGCGATCCGTCGGGACGACTGGAAGACGTGGTCGGAAGAGCAAATATCAAACGCGAAGATTTGCAGAGAACATCTCATATCTGGTGTGTATCCGTTTCTTACACAAATATGTATTGTGATTGTAAGTATGTTCCGGATTTCTTAAACTAAATAAAAAAGTTTCTTAAATAGTTTTTTCCCCCCCTGAACTCAAGTTTCTTCTCAGCATTCAGTTTCCCTGTGCTTAATTTTTGGGGTCTTGAGTTTGGTTCCTTAAAAGAGTTCCTTGTTAACGACCGTGGTTATCCCAATATCAATTATTTTGTTTGGCCTATGATATTCTAAGGATGATTGGTGATATTTCTCTATCCTTTGTGTAAACTTACACACGTTGCCTAATTTGACTGGTTAAACTACGAGAGCTTACCTTTGATTTGATGACGCAAAACTTGTTTTCCTTCGATAACGGATTGTAAAAACAATCTTGGACATGTCCACCCACAAAGTAATCGTATGCTTCTGAAGACCTGTATGCCTTCATTGATTCTTTGGTAAATATGCTTGGTGTGTCTATGAGGTGTTCAGTCACATCCCTCCCGCCGATGTTTGGCAACTTCGTGACGTCGCTTGACCGCTGAGCTTCTGTAAACGGATCGGGAAGTTTTTCTCCAGTGCTTATTAGCGTAAGTTTCGACTCACAAGGCTTTCTGTCTTCCTTGCTTAGACCTTCAACATACTCTGAGATTTGCTTTATCTCAAATTTACAACTTTTCTCCGTTTAATTTTACGTTTTATATGCTTTCATCTGCGAGGTTCGTACGTTGTTTTGCCACACGTTCTGCGCGCGCATCTTGTTTAAAACGCAGCTTTTACGTCACGCGACAAGGTCTATTAACAAATGAGAAGACGGTGATTTGCTCAGATTGTAAACAGTGATAAAGACCATCCATCTATCCATCCATCCATTGTTCAAGCTGCTTATCCTAATCGGCGTCGCGGGGTGCTGGAGCCTATACCAGGAGTCATTGGGCGGAAAACGGGGAAACACCCTGGATAGGTCACCAGTCCATCACAGGGCACACACAGTCACACCTAGGGACAATTTAGAAAGTCCGATTCACCTGACCCACATGTCTTTGGACTGTGGGAGGAAACCGGAGCACCCGGAGGGAACCCACGCAGACACGGGGAGACCATGCAAACTCCACACAGAGGAATAAAGACCATCGGCTGTCATTTGTGGCAAACGTAAATAAGGACTCACTGGAATCTCTTGTTTTCACATGCTCTGAAGAGGGCCGGTTTGACAAAACAAATCTTGAATAGAAAATGAATACAATATATTAAGTGTTTTGGGAATTTTATTGGTGGGGGTGCCACCTTCCGTTCTTTGATGGTGTGGAGTTAGAAAACAACGAGACAGGAGACGTGAGAGTAGACGTAGTCGAGGTAGTTTACTAGCTCCAACTTAGCATGTCATACATTCGACAACGACACTGAACTGTGAACCGGAAGCGGAAGTGCATTATCTGACCCCTCGCCTCTTCCCTTAAAGGTACACCGTCCTCTTAGGTGAATGTCTCTCGTTATATAGATGTGGGTCACCACAATGGGAGTTAAAAGTTTTTGCCAGAGCCCGAGGTGTCTGACAGCTAATTGGACGCACATCTGAAAATGAGCTGCATTCATTAAACGAGTGTCACTGGCTCGCTGTTGGAGCATAGGCGAGGAAAAGAGGGGTGGAAAGAGGTCCGTGGCGAAGGCAGGCGAGCTGGCAGGATGCTAATGAGGTTTTACCGAGGCGGAAAGGTGCCCCATTCGCACTCAGAGGAACGTCCTCAAAGGCAGTTGGAAGTGTGCGTGTACGCAGTGGGAACTGAAACTGACGTGATGACAGCTTTTGACATCTCAAACGGGTTTTCTCATCATCTGACAGCAACCAAATGTTGTTCAGAGCTCATCTACCCAAACTCAGCTGTTTCCGTTAACCCACTTCTTAATGTGTTTTTTTTCTCTTGGAAGCGTAGATGACATTTACCGTTCAAAAGTCATTGATGTTAAAATTCACGTTTGTGAAGATAGAGAAATTGTCTTGTTTTTTATTGTCTATTTGTTGTTTATGATGATTATTTTCTTATTAATTAATTTAATTATTTTTTATTATTGTATTTATTTTATTATTTATCTATTGTTTATTTTCATGGATGATACAGTTAGGATGTAAGAGGGTTTAATTCACTAAAGGGGTGCATGGTCTAACTAGTATTCACCTTTTAATACAATTCACAGTACAGAATGTCAATATATAGATATCCAGATCTACTCAAAGCCACCTTACAATATAAATAGAATTATGAAAATCCAGCTTGTATGTGCCATTTTCTGTAATTAGAATATAATAGAACTTTTTTGTCCAACAAGGTTAAAAATGGTCTTTGGCCTGACCCCTGACAAAACTGACAGTGCATTTTAGCATTCATCAAAATGTGCACAAGTACATAAACAGGCACATTGGGGGCGGGGGGTGGTGGTGGAGGGAGTTGAGGAGAAACACAAGGCCAGCAGTGCCCACAGGCTAATGTACTTCATTCCTTCAATATTCAACGTCTTAATCGGTTTCTGTGGCTTCTCTAAGTGTATTTGTGCAACATTTTAGCATGGACAGTGTGTCTCTACATCGACATCACTGCCCTGCAGAATGTCACAGGGAGCAGACAATGATGCAGGACTTCCTGCCATGGATGTCTGAAAAGAGCGCAGGCTGGCTGAGAGGACAGGGTGGTAGGCGGTGAAAGAGCACTGATCACTAATGGGTTAACCCTCGCAATGCGTATTCATGGAAGATGTGGGGTCCATTCCTGGTTAGGGATTTAGACATTTGAATGCAGTAGAGTCAACGGGATGCAGTCCTGCAATCTCCATGGCTTGAAAATAATTGTTTGAGCAAGGTAGTGCAAGATATAACAATGCCAATGGGAAGTGAAAATCCTCAGCCTAACCGACAGCAACTCACTTGCCAATTATTTGAGTCAGTCACAGCTTACTAACTAAAATTTCTAGTTGGCTTGTACTGCATGTTCAGCCTGTCTCATCCCTGTTTCTGTCATCTGTTTTTCAGGTGCAGACTATTTTCTCATCATTTTGCAACTCACTATATTAGAAAAAAATTATGGTAACACTTTAGTATGGGGAACATATACACCATTAAGTAGGTGCGTATTAGCATGCAAATTAGCAACATATTGGCTCTTCATTGGTCTTTATTAAGCACTTATTAATGCCGTATTCTGCATGGCCTTATTATACAACCAGTAAGCCATTAACTATGAGTTTTCCCTCTATAACCTCAGAATTATTGCTTATTAGTAGTACCATCTCAATATGCTTTGCTTAGTATGGACTTTATAAGGTGGTAGTACCACAAGAAGAGTTATTCTCCCTTACTAACACTTAATGAATATGGTCTGTTCTTACATAACAAAACACAAAAGTACAAGTGTTAATAGTGTTAAATTACTCTAAATTAAGTTTTTGTTACTTAGAATATGTTCCCCACACTAAAGTGACATCTTGATCATTACTAATTCACTAGTAATTAAGTTTTTTACTTACAATATGTTCCCCATACTAAAGTGTTACCAAAATGATACCTCCATATCATGGTTGTTTTTAGCCCACTGGGGTTCTTTGGTTGAAATATAGTACAATGGTATGAAAATGAACTCATCTTTGAGCTGAGAAAATAATCAGTACTGTGTATTTTTTTTTAATTGTACTAGATTTGAACATCAATGCGCCTTTAAACACAATATCACAGATAAATAGATTGATTACGGGGCATGACCTTTTGCAAATGTACAGGAATTCTCAGAAGCAATTGGCTAAAGCTCAAATATGGACACCTTTGAACACTTCCGCTCAAAAAATAAAAACAACCCACAACCAATCTCCAAATAACAAACTAAACTTTTTCACTTATTTGTTTAAGGGAGGGGGCATTTAAAATGTGATGTGTTTTGACATAGGGAACAATTTATTGTAAAATCCCGAGTTCGTGTAACAATACGGGATTAACTACAATGCATTTGGCATTTACAAAAGAAAATGGAAGAGAAACGTTGGAAGCAAATGAAAAGCTCAGGGCTTCTTGGAGAACACAACCTTGCCTTTAATGCCGGGATCAGACCACACGATTTCAGCCCGATTTTGACACGATTTTGTTGTCGCCGACAAATTTCCTGCATCGGGCCCGATTATGACGTCGGGGGACGATATATGGGCGTCTATACCGCCGTGTGTGATATACCCGAAGAACATCGATGTAGCGACTGGGACGCCCCACGACACCCCGACGAAAAGTCTAGCATGCCAGAAGTCTTTGTATTTTCCTGCCTAGTCTGACATCTCATATGACGTGTTCCTTGACGTTGACCAATAGGATGACAGAGTGCTCTCTGGTGCGCATATGTGAACATAGAATGGACGTGACCTCATCGGTCTAAAATTGCCCAACGCCACAATCCGGAGAGTCTTTGTCAAAGAATGATATCCATTTTCATGAATCAGAAACTCAATTTTACAATATTTCTTCAAAGATGAAGCTGAAAAATTGAGAACAAAATTCTTTAAGTTTCCAATTGCACCAAAAGTAAAGGAAGTGCACTTTCAAAATTCACAGTAGAATATATCCTTCTGGAGAATGTTTAAGACATCGATTTGGTTTAGGCTGTAACAACTGCTGATTTCGCAATGAACACATTGAAACAACAGAACATGTGTTTTATGAATGTCAGTTTGCTGGTGCCTTTTGGGAAGATGTGCATTGCTGGTTGTTTCCTAAATTTGACAATTTCTCTAAACTGAAAAAAGAGGATGATTTGTGGCATGCTTATGAAAGATGGAACATGTGATTTGGCAATTAACACAATTATTATTCTTGGAAAGTTATTTTTACATAAGAACAGATCCCTGAAAACGCAGCCAAACTTCTGCATATTCCATAGGGAACTGTGTCATTATTTCTCATCACTGAGGTTAATGGAGGAGAAGAATGCTATGGAACTCTCTGACTTGACAGAAGAACTTAAACGTGCACAAAACCCCTAGAATCCCCCTCCCTTTCACTTATGTATTTAATTTTATCTAATTTTCTTAATTTTCTTTGCTTTTATTTCCCCCCTCTTTCTTTTGTTTTATGTTTACTTTATGTAGAATTTAAATGTTTCAATAAAAAATTTTTTTTAAAAACCATTTAAAGAGAAAGCGATGCTGCTGTTGCTGCTCTCAGGTGGAATGACAAAACCGAGGGAAGGTTCGTTGAGCAGTGGCAACAATACCCCTGCCTCTTTGACATTCCCTCGAAGGAGGACCTTGCCAGAGTAAAAAAAAAAAAAGATACATTTTGGTAAGAAATAGCGGAGGCACTTCAGCAACCTGGTTAGTAGCTGGTTAAGCTATGCTGGGTTATCATTCCCCAGTAGCACCAGTTGCAACAGCATCCACAATCATTTTTTCTTTCTTTTTCATCTCGGAACACAAGACCACCAGCGTCACACATAGTGCTTCTGTAGCCATGACTAAGAGTTTCTTGACCCTCCTCCCCGACAACCTTTGAACTCGCACAAGATCCTGAAAGGCAGCGTACAACGATTGGTCGGGGTCATACTTGTAGTGTTCCCATTCTCCCAGCCAAGGCAAGTTTATGGCTCTATGATTGCCTAATCTGACATGGTGACCATCATCAAAGACAAAAATATCGTGTGGGCTGATCCCAGTTTAAAGTGGCAGTAAGTAATCATGGGTGGGATTTAGCAAGAGCTAGCTATATTTTGAAAACTCAGTGCAAAAGAATCCGCCCCCTCATTTCTACCTATAAAGAGCCTCATGAACACACAAACTGATTGACAGCAAGTAGGGACCTAGGGAGATGCCTGCAAAGAACTCTCCTGATTGGCTGATAGGAAGCGGGTACAAAGAAAATGTTCTGTCTCTATTTACAGCATCTAGGATGGCCACAGAGACCGGGTTTATTTCTCAGTGCATCTACTTGATTGCTGTTGGGATGTGGAAAGAGTTTGAACAAATATGAAAAGTGTTCGAAATTAAAATCGCTGGTAGACACTTGGAAAATTATATTGCACTCACATTTTTCAATTCTACCTCACCGCATGAATCCTGTAATTCATCGGTGATACCTACCAACCTGATGCTGCCTAAGTTAAACTTCATTTACATAGCATAGGTTCACTCTTCTTGAACTGAGACTTCATTCATTAAAATGTTTTAGGCATCATTTACAGTTGTACCATAAATGAATGAATGAATTAATCACTAAGCTTCACATTTTCAAAAAATTAGATATATCATGTTTTTTATGGCTTAAACTATTGCCCCATTAGAGTGTGTTGAAGCCCAGTGGGAAGATTCAGCAAAAATTTATTTTTCTCAGTACTGAAATGATTTTGGTTCTTTGATAACCTGGATACATTATCAGTAATGAACCCGGGGTCATCAGGTGTTTCGTGATCAAGCCCCAACTTCTGTCCAGGTAGCGCATTATGCCACGCATCACCCTCTTAACTCAGAGCCAAAGGGAAGCCTTTTTTGTGGCTTCCAAGATGTTCCTAATAGCTCTTCTTCTTTGCAGCCCACAAGTCCCCATGAGTCCCAGGACCCAGTGTAGAGACTGGCCTGCAAAGCCCTGCAGCCCACTTCAACTGGCTCACAGTGGGCCTTCCACCCATTCCTCCAACACTCAGCTACCAGATTGTTATATCTGGCTCTCTTCCTTTCTTGTGCCTCCTCGATCTGAGCTTCCCAGGGGAGAATTGGCGCTAGCAAAACCACTTGCTTGGTTGCCACGGACATCAGGACCTTGTCTGGCCTGAGTGTGGTAGCTGCAATGGTGTCTGTGAACCTCAGTTGTCTTCGTACTGCCAGTCCCTTGCTATTGTGAGCAGCCCACCCTGGGCCTTTGGCTGGGGCTGAGACCTCTTCCCTGCTCGAACAAAGGCAATGGTGCATTTTGTTGGGTGTTGCTGCTTGCTGTAGCTGATCCCAGAGCAGACGGTGTCTGCTACTGCCTGCAGAGCTTGGTCATGGTACTTGGTCATGATACTGCCTTTCTCCCAAGGCCTTTGGACAGCAGCTCAGGATGTGCTCCAAGGATTCCCTTTTCTGGCAGAGTTGGCAAGCAAGTGAGTCTGCCAGGCCCCAGCTGAACAGGTTGGAAGGGCTCAGAGGACATCATACACTGACTGGACCAAAAACTTGGATCAGTGTGATTCCACCTTCGAGAGTTCTGTCCAGGTGATCTTTCAGCCGGTTGTATGCTCCCACTTGATCCAGGCCCCCTATTTGCACATACCCACCATTCTGCTGTAGCGAGCTTCCTCCATCTCTGCTTGTACCTCCTCCTGGAACAGCTTTCACCTCTCCTTTCCTCAGGCATTACTGTACCAAGCTCTTGAGTTGCTCCTGAGCCCAGCCCAACAAGTTGCAACAGTGCCCATCACGATGCTGTGCCACAACCTTGCCTCAACCCACTCAATTGCCTCCTGCGCATGCCACTCCCTTCCTGTTCTGACCTCAATACCCGCAGAGAAGATCTTGGTGTCAGCGGAATTTCGGTAGAGCAGGACTTCTCTGGCTCAGGTGACCTTGAACTCCTCTGCCAGACTGCTGAAAGGAAGCTGTAGCTTTGTGTTATACCCCGTAAAGGGCGATGCTGCTTGGGCTCCTCGGTAGGCCCAGCCACCTGTGCAGGAACTGGCTGATCTTCCTTTCAAAGCCCTATACGATGGTGATTGGGACTTCATAGATTAGCAGTGGCCAGAGGAGTTGAGGCAGGATTCCATGTTGATATAGCCAGGTGTTGAATTTTCCAGGAAGCCCTGTCTTTTCCACTGTGGCGAGCCAAGTGTTGAGGTCAACACTGGTTGCCTAGTGCACCGCTGTGTCCTTCAGATTGCTGGTGAAGCTCTTACCCAGGCTCTTAACTGGCTGTGCAGTCACAGATGGAATTTGGGTGCCTCCCAAAGAGAAGCTGAACTGGTCGGTTTCTCTTACTTTCCTGAGGACCAGAGACCTGGATTTTGTGGGCTTGAAGTCCACTCTTGCCCATGTAATGAGCCGCTCAAGTCCTTGAAGGAACCACCTACATCCTGAATTAGTTGGGAGTTGAAATACAAAATAATCTCTCATGGACGGCTCATATTACAGATTTTTCTAAGAGTGATAAAAATGACAGGAATGATTGAATGGATTCCAAAGTTTTTTATCAGAAGACAATCTTAAGGTAATATCTCATGGTGTAATTTACAGTCGTTAATGTATTGCTGTGCAGTGTGGAGCAATGCAGCTCAGAGAGATATGAGGAGACTGCAGATCACACTAAACAAGACAGCAAGAATGGTCTTGAGGTGTGGGTTTGAAAAAGGAGGGAGTGAACTACATATTATAATGGAATGGCCCACAGTGGTAGAGCATGTGATACAACATACTATGACACCGATTTAAAGTTTAAAAAGCCAGTTAGTATTAAGGACAGCCTGTTATTGGTACGTGATAAACATCAAGTTAAGATAAGAATAAGAGGTAAAAATCAGTATGGATTACCAGAAATAAAAAACTGAAATGGATAGACGGACTTTCATTTGTAGAGCTATTAAATTATGTAATTCATTACAATAGCTCATTTAAGAACAGTACGACTGTTTGATAGTTGATTGCAAAATTTTAGATCTAAATATATTTATCATCACATTATTGTGTTGTCAGTGGGTTTGTAGAGTATTGGTGTTATATGTGAACACATGTAGATGAATATGTGTATATGTCGGTACAATAAAGTATATGTGCCATAGGTTAGGGCCAGGTTAGGTTAGATCTTATGTTCCAAGGTTATATGTGTGTATTTACTATGCTTGTATGTATATGATATGTGTGTGTTAACAGTTATCTGTTGAATTATTTTATGTTTAAACGTCTTTAGTGTGCACTCTTGGAAGATTAGCCAATGAGCTAAAAGAGATTCAAATAAATCAAATCAAATCAGTGAAGTTTTATGATTCTAACTGAAATCCCGTTTTAATGAGGCGTGAGTTAAAAACAGCAAACCTATCCTGAAACTGCATTTATTTCATTTACTGCTCTGTGCATGACAGTACAGGCCCACCTGCAGCGCTCTTTAGTTTGAGGGCAGAGATCTTGCACATAGGAAATCAATTTGGACTGAGTTTTCTGAGTTTCCCTCGCTTTTAATGAGAACTCCAGTGAGGGCCTTACAACATGTGTGCTGGCTAAATCTGTCAGGTGTTTTAGACAGAGGAGTACAGCTTGGAGAAACTGCATTGTCTCTCTGTTGCCCCGTAGACCAGAACAGATGGTGCCGAGGCTCACGGACTGGCTCACGCATCCATGTATTCAACAGTTATTGTATTCCTGGTTAATTCATGTATACTGTCGGTCGCTGCCTGGCCCTACTCATGTGGCCTTCTTTCGACACACTCCTTTGCAGACAGGGTGGGTGGGAGTTATTCCCAGCAAACAGGTGCCATTAGGTGGCATCAGGTATCCTTCCTAAAGGTTAGCATCGTGGCGTAGGAGGGAACGCGTCCTAGATATACAGTTAGCTAGATCAGAGGCAGTCTCTGAGGACACTAAGCTGAGTATGGTAACCAACGACACAGTGGGGACGCCAGCGCTGTACATCTGGGATAGAGCCTGATTTGCTTATTAAATCAGGTTAGGAAGTTGTCTCTCTCTTTCCTGTCATGTTATATGGAACAGGTCCCACTATACTGGGGCTCACAGAGCAGACAGCAGAGCAAGCTAGCGATGCAACAAATATATGTCATCTGCACTCTGAACCCAGTTCAACTATCTCAGCAGCGTTGGTAAAATTGTATATCTGCTTCACATCTCTAATGCATCTTGCAGGTTCACTGAAAACAATTTGCAAATCCCAATGGTAAAACTTAGAGCCAGCAGCACATTTGCCAATTTTTTTTTTTTTTTGCAGAACTGCGTTTGAATATGTTTGTGTTTTTTTAGTTTCCATGGTGACAGCATCCACCTATTATGAACCAGCGAAACTATACAGAAAAAGAGGGGGAGCCACAAGGTCCTCGTTCACAAGCTTAAAATGATTTGAAAAAGAGATAGAGCCCAGACAGGGCCGTGTGGGACGATGTTGTCCATGCTAATTGGTTCACCAAAGCCATCTATTGACACTGAAGAAAAGGGAGGCTTATTGTGTCCAAGAGAGCCAGGTTTCCTAACACTGGTAGGGGGAGAAAACATATTTCTGCAGAACTGACCATCTGGCAGGAAGAACCCTCAGCTATGCGGAGATTGATCCTGTTGCTGATAGATTTATGCTGTTCTTTTTGTCTGTCTCTTCCTCCCCCTCCCAACCCATCCTTCAATATGGACCTCATGATACTGAAATGCTTCTGTAACATATATTTATCCAAAACCTATCTATCTATCTATCTGATGAGTGATTTCACAGATACAGTGCAGAGGCATCGTTGGAGTTCTTGCCTACATGTCACATTTTTGAAAACATCAAGAGAGAATCTGAAACTGTGCTTATGTCACTTTCAGCTTCCTTATTTCTATCTGAGTCACGCTCTTTACTTTCTGACTTAAATCCGTGAACTTGTGCAGGGTTTGGAGCTACTAATTTGTTGTTTGCAATGTGTGTTTTAATCACCAAGTCAGGATTATCATTGCCTGAGCCAGATGCCTTTAGAAATGAAGGATGCGCCAACGGATTTAATAGATTTGGGAGAGTTGCGATCTGTTCCTGAAGCCACTGTAATAAAAGGCAAGGAAATTGAATTAATGGACTGCTAAAAATATCTGGGAACTATAATTGATTGAAAATGCTGCTGTCTGCAGAGAGATGCGGGGGCATTCAGACCCCCCCCCTTTTTTTTTTTCTTCTTCTTCGAAACATGACCTGTCTTGGTTTGGTAGAAGGAGGACAGTGTTTGGGTGCTATTCAAAAACCTATTTTAACCTTGTATTTTGTAACCTGGTTTAGCAGCCCAATCTAGAGCAAGAAAGGAATGAGCTGGGGAGCTTGGTGAAGATGACCAGTGAGGATGCTAGCCAGGCCCCGCTGTCTTCGGTTTCTTAGAGGCTTGTGTTGAGGAAGACCATGGTGTCTCCTCTGGAAGAGTGGTCTGCAGACCCCGTCCTCAGAGACCACCGGCGCTGCTGGTTTCCTGGTCTGACAAGTGGATGAAATTATATTCACCTGTTTCGTCTTGACGTTCCCGCTCTCTAACCAGTGGATTTTCAGACCTGGACCAACAGGTGAATGTGAGGAACTATTTGACAGGACAAAAGATCAGCAGTGCTGGTGGTACCCCAGATGTGACTGAGAACCGCTGGCGTGCAGGACGGTGTGGGTGCGTCATCTGGGTGTCGTTTTCAGGTGCATACACTTGAGAGTTGAACTGGTGACTGATTAACTGGATTACTGGCTGATTTACTTATCTACACATAAACTTGTGCAACGCTAGCCTCGTGGGTACATATGGAAATGTGCTTTGCATTTTTCACTAATAAGTGACCTTTTATTGACATCCATTTAGAGCTGCCATTGGTCTCCATGACCGCATGTTGTGTTGTGCGACTTTGGGTGCATTTAAGGTGTGTGTTATTTTTATGTATTTATTTTTTATTTATTGTGGTTATATTGTATTTATGTGTTTTTTAATCACATGTTCTTTGTGTAAACACTGTCTGCAATATATATATATATATATATATATATATATATATATATATATATGCATGATAAGTGCAGTTCTATCAGACTGGAGTAAAGTTTTATTCGACTAAAATCTCATCCAAGGCAGAACTGTACAGGACTGAACTAACATTCACCTGAACCTTCAAGTTTTAGATACAGTCATATTACTAAATATATTCTTAAATTAAGAAAAATAGATAAAAAATGGTAACTGATCAAATGTAGTACTGCTGAAGTTGTGTGTGTGTGTGTGTAATTTTTTTTTTCACGTGTTTTTCCTCTTGCGGAATCTAAAGTTCCCCTTATCTTGATATTACCTGAGACTTTCATGAGAAAAACTAATAAGCACACACTTGTGGTTCTTGTGCTGTCATCAGAATTTGTAAATGAAAAACGAGAAGAAGCTCTCGCCAGTTTATTTTTGGCGCCAGACAAACCATTACTTATCTTTGTCTGTGCTCTCACCCGTTTGTCAAGAAGAGAGGTGGGAGTAATAGATACGATATAGAGCAGAATTACAGTAATCTGAACATGTCAGTACATTTAAAATGGAAACGGGAGGGTAAATGAATGACTATCAGATGTATGGCTTGGTGAACACAGAGTATGTAAAATATTCATAATGGTCGATGCTGTTTGAAGAGTCCGTGGGAGCAGCACTGAAATTACAAAATAGTTAACTGGTTTGGAAAAAAAAGCAAAACAGGGAGGTGGTCACAAATCAGAGGTGGAATCCTGAATTTGAAAAATATCTTATCCAAAACGGAAACGTTCAAATCTGAGATGTACATATTGGAAAGATGTAAATGAATGCAAAGTCTGAGGTCCCCTGTTACCATGCCTCGAATAAACAGGGGGAAACACAGAGACAACTTTGTCGCTTGAGACAGGATCATTTTTTACAAAACATGTGCTTCTCTACCACAAGCTCTCACGGGGATTTGAATGGCTTGTTTCTGGTTGTTTGTTTTTGTTGAAAAAAAAAACACCTGTTGATCCCCCAAAGCACCTTTTCTTACTGAGACTGGCTATACCTGATCATATGATGGATTTGAGTCTTCATTTCCTTTGTTGAGATACCACGCTTAAATCTGCTTTGTATATAATTCGCATACTGTGGGTGAGATTAGTTAGTTATAACAGAATTGTTGTGCTTAATTCTACAAATCTGTACCACTAAATGTAGTATTTGTGTTTGAATCTGCCGCGTAGCTGTGGGTGGGCCTAGGTGGGCCTGGGCCCACCCACTTGGCACTAGGGGGCCCCCCCAATCAGAAGGCTTCCTTTTTTGCTGGATCATCCAGTGAATAGCAGTCAATGAATACTGTTTCAATTATCCGACTAAAAATAATTTCAATTATTTGACAAATAAAAGTAAAACAATTCTTCTTCCATGCTTCTTGTTTATGATATGATGATGATAGGTCCGGTTTTTTGAGTGGCAGTGCATTTCGCAAATGCCAGATTGCAGCCCCTCCTCTTTCAGTCAGTGTGCAGACCACACATTGCACAGAAGAACAGAAGTGTGTTTCCGCTAGCTAGCTGCTTGTAATTTAGGCAATGGTGAAAATCACGGCTAAACAAAGCAGTTTGCTTAAGTTTGTCACAAAAAGACGTGAGGAGTGTAATGTGTTTACAGCGCGGCTATGTATATATCATCGACCTGTAGGTGTCGCTGTGGTTCGTGAGGTAGCGTACATCCGGGTAATCGAGAGGAAGGACAGCGGATTAGACGAACTGAAATGAAGAGCTAGCACGACGAGCAAGTTATATACTTAACCAAGTCTCGTTTGTGCTACAGTGAGAACATTACACAGTACCAGGAGTGGGGTATTCTTTGTCAAACGCCAGAAGTAAAAATAGAAAAAAATTGATGCTATTGTAAACTACTAATAAGACACATTAGCCCCTAGCTAACGGGTCTGACCCTTTAGCCGAGCGGTTAGTGACGTCGCCTTGTGGTGCAGCACACCTAGTATCGAATCCCGCACCGGGCAAGAAAATAAGCGGTTACACTATCAAACCAGCAGGTCCGTTGAAGCTGGCGGGAAATGTGGACGCTAACTGGAGGACACTCAAGCAGCGATTCCGGCTGTATGTTGTAGCTGCCGGAGGTGAAATACGAGCAGGTGAAATGAAGATAGCCATGCTGCTCACCATATCGTTTATTCTACCATATGAACATTACGAGGAGCAGGAGGAAGAAAATACGGCTCACGTTCAGGCATCGTGTCAGTGTTATTGATTATTGTTTTTTTTACTACTTTATAAATCCCCGTGGGGAAATTCTTCCCCTGCATTTAACCCATCCTAGCTGTGTAGCTAGGAGCAGTGGGCAGCCGCCGTGCAGCGCCCGGGGTCCAACTCCAGTTCTTCTTTCCATTGCCTTGCTCAGGGGCACAGACAGGAGTATTAACCCTAACATGCATGCCTTTTTGATGGTGGGGGAAACCGGAGCACCCGGAGAAAACCCACCGCAGACGCGGGGAGAACATGCAAACCCCACACAGCGGATGACCCCCAAGGTTGGACAACCCCGGGGTTTGAACCCAGTACCCTGTGGCGGAGCCAGAGCGGGGGCATGGGGGCGGTCGCCCCAGGGCCCACAAGGTCGGGGGCCCCCGTCTGGAGCTCTGCTGCCGAGTTTACGAGCGTCCGTGAACGCACCGGCTCTCGGGACTCCGACGCATTCAGTGACACACTCGTAAAGTCGGCTAATGATAAAAAATGCAGTGCAGTACGGGGCCCATATACATCGATATTAACGGCCCCTATAAAGGCTGTAGCCTTTTTTACGACTATGCATGAATGCATCGGAGCTGTGATCCAGCTGTGATTGGTTGTGAGGTATAACTGCGTCACACTACCAGAAGGGGGCGTGAGTAAGCCACACTTTTTGTTGTTCTTCAGAACAAGCTTCTGAACAGGTTTGTCTGACAAAAGTGGCTTTTCTATTCTTTCTTAGACACGTAGGCTGCTTGGCTCCATAAGTGACCATTTGTGTTGTTCTCTGGATAGGATGAGATGTCCGCTAGTTTACAGTTTTTGAATTTTAAAATGACTATCACAAGGGCTCATCGAGAAGCTCCGCCCCCTTTGTGCTGAGACCCACGCTCCGCCCCTGCCAGTACCTCTTGCTGTGAGGCGACAGCGCTGACCGCTGCGCCACCGTGCCGCCCATATTCCTTAACCTTTCAGAACCTGTTAAGCATGATTGGTCTTGGACAGGCTGGGCTCACCTGATTTCCTCTGTGCCCACCCACACTGTGAGCTTGTCCTACACCAGAGCTTGGAACCGCGTTTTGCCTTACCTCCGTTACACGCCAGCTCTGCCTGTGGCTAACGACACCCCACTATCATGACCAACTCGCTTCTGTAAGCTCAGGTGCTGAAATATTTTTGGCTGCTTCTGATTTAGACAATGCTGTCATCTGCTTCAAACGGCTTCTTTGCAGTACGTCAACAACATCGGTAGCCCAAAGCAGCCATACATACTTTACATGCTCCTAAGAATAGGAGGTGTTGCCCGTTTCTTTTTTTATCTCTTGTAAGGAAAGACAGAAAAAAGGGGATTGCTGACATTGCGTAGACCTGTGCAAAGACAAAGAATCTTAAAAAAAAATCGCATAAACCTGTGCAGCCGTTTCTGCAGAGACACCATGTGAGCAGCTGCTCAGTTTGGTAATTGTCTTATCAGTGGAAGACTTCAGAGTTCCCAGTCATGAAACCATTAGTCACGTCCTGTCTGTGTATTATCCCCCACGCACGGTGCTAGGCAACAAGCTCCAGGCTGGACAGGTTTAACACAGACACTCGCTTCGTTCTGGGGCAAGAACTGGATAATTCATGAGCCCACAGTCACTGGCCAGCTCAGATGAGAGCCATGCACCCCTTTCCCCATACAACCGATGTCTTCATCACACAAAACAACGTACACGTGACACAAACAAGGATGGACTCTATGCTGGCGATGATTTACATTGTGTGCCTCAGGTTTTGGATTGACAGCATGTTATCCTGCTCTGTCCATCGAAAACATCAAGACAAACGGAAGAAGCTCCCAAGCCTTGTGTCTCTGGGCTTCTCATGTGGCGGCTCCTTTACTGAAGCCTTCATTAGGAAACATGACACAAGGTGGGGGAGGGGGGCAGCCTATAGTTGAAAAGGATGTGACTACAGCTAATATTAGTTCCTCTTACCCTATCGTACACATATATGCACGCGCGCACACACACATAAGCACGCACACACACTTGAAGCAAATACATCAGTCAGATTTCATGTCAGATATCATGGTTCCCCCCTCTTTTGAGAAAAAATTAAATAAAAAAACCAGGTATGCAAACCCCATTCTGAGGTAAACAATGCCTACTCATGGGAGTAAATGGTCACGGGGAGTGCGCGTACATACGTGTGTCACGTGGTCACATGGTCACAGCCTCGGTAACAGGAAGACTGGTGGCGTTCTGAATAATTCATAAAACCATTCAATGATTAAAGGTGTGTTGTGTGCTACACCTCACACCACACAGCAGGTGACTGTGTGTTATTCAGTGTAATGGGGAGGGGGATTACTTGCTGGGTGGAGGAGTAGTGTCAGGATCGCGAGGGAGGTGATGAGTGATGAGGAACAGAGGTACAATCAGTGGATGTGGGGAGGGGGGGAAAATGTCAATCAAACATTGGGTGGAGCTGAATGGAAATGGTTGTCAATAGGGGGAAATGAGGTCACAAGACAAGATATTTTAGCATTCTCAACGAAAATTTGGTCTGATCTCGTTAATGAAACTCAGAGCCTTTGGCGTTGTGAGAGATCACCCGTTGGTAGGGGTAGAGTTAGAGGCGAGGGCTACATGGAGGGACCTCAACACCTCTGAGTCTGAAATCATTAAACATCTAAAGTCTGAGAATGCCTCAGAACTGGCTCAATCTCAGGGGAGGCTCAGAAAACGTGAAGTTAACCTACCAAGCAGCTCAAGGTTGTCGATTCATACTATGTGGAAACATCTGTAAGTGCAGGCCAATGTCATCCATGCCATATAGTGCACTCTCAGGTCACATGGTGTCATGTGATGTAAAAGGGCTGCCCGGGTCAATAGTGATGTCATACAGGGTGTATGTAGAGGGAAGGGCCCCAATGGCGTATATTTATTTCCGCTTCCGGTGTGGTAAGATGGCGGCGCAAATTCCCCGTTTGCAGTGGCCTCACCCAGTACTGTCCATGCTGTGTGTTTGTCCACATCTGCGTCTAAGTTTGTGTCTTCGTTTGATGGCTGGAGAGCTGGGGCTGGATCAGCTGGGAGAGCTTGGTCTGCTGCGTCCTGTGGGCCCAGGGACCACGGCCCTGCCTGGAGCTGCGTCATGAGTTAGTTTGGATATATGAGTTAGTTTGGATTTATGAGTTAGTTTGGATATATGAGGTAGTTTGGATATATGAGTTAGTTTGGATATATGAGGTAGTTTGGATATATGAGGTAGTTTGGATATATGGGGTAGTTTGGATACATGTGTTCTGGGAGTTTTTGTAATTTTTGGATGTATGTTTTTGTCTGTGGGCTGGGGGAAACGACGTTTCGTCTCATTTCGTGTGCGCAAGTGCATGAAATGAAATGACAGTGTTGCTGATTCCTGAATATTTGCTAAAAACAAGCCAGACTGTTCCATGCTTTTAAACGAATCAGAACCAGAATCCTGTTTATTGACCATGTAGGTTTGCACATAACATGGATTTTGATTCTCTCGGTGTTCTTAACAGAGAATAACAACACGACAACACGACAATCTTCAGATATATGAACATCTCCTAATGAAATCTTGAGATAAATACAAGTGGACCGGTCTTGAAAAAGGATATGGAAACGTTAAACTTCCATTTAGTTAGAGTTGCGGGGAGGTCTGTCAAAGTCGAGTCAGGTTTATTTGTATAGCCCAGCATCACAAGGTAGTCCTAAAGGGGCTTTACAATCTGCACAAAATACAATAGACAACGTGAGAAAACAATCGAGTCAAATTCATCTCAATAAAAACACTCCCAAATGAGAAATCCTCAGATTGCGTGACATAAAATCGGTCCAATCCACATTGTGATGAGAACATGACGTGATGTTTTATCACCGTCTGGGGAGGAAGGAAAAAGGAAATATTCCCATAACCCATTTCGGGAAGTAGCCCGTGCGGAGCAGAAGTTGCAGAGGACAGTAAAAGGACAGATCCGGAAAAGCCCGTGAGAGGAGGGGAGCGGTAAGGGGGGAGGGGGGGAGAGAAGGGGGGGGGTTAACAGTGCAGAGGGGATAGAGAGACAAAAGGCCGGTCTAATGAGTCGTGAGGCTGGCTTTAGTGGCGCTGAGGCACTTCCGAGCTGCGCGCCACTCACCCTGCAGCCACCGCCATGCTGCCCAGCCCTATATACAGTGATGAGGATGCATGAGCAACCTTTCCCCCGTCTGTCCACCCCTCCCGAGTATCTCACCACACTATCTGGAGACGCAAAGCAAACACTAACCTATGCACACTGAACCAGCCAGAGCTCAAGTGGAAGCGACTGGATGAGGAAAAGCAAAGGGCGAGCCCGTTACCCTAAAGAGGATCTCACCCCCCCCCCCAAAAAAATGAATCCTCAGAATCTCGGAGGTTGTTCCACTCTCCAAATGATGACTCACGTGTCACGCAATGCACCCGAGTTGGGGAGAAACAGCTATACTGCACCGACTTTGTTTTAGGGTCCAATATTATTTTTGCCCAAATAGTGGACATGCCACGGTGGGGCGAGGCACCTCGCTGGCTACAACACAAGGCGGGGGTGGCGGTGGATGTTAGCACAGCATAACGTGCTTCTTTGGTATAGCGTATAAATTATACTCGGTGGCAGTTGTACGTTTTGCTTTTTGTTGCCCAAGGTGTGCAGCTGTTCCCGGGAGGATACACAGCTGGGGCGAGGGGACAAGACTAGACCGCGTCGAGCGAAGGCAAGCGGCCAAACGCTGCGTTACGCACCAAACCAAATATGAAATCCTTTCCCCCCTCAGGGAGTCCCGAAATTAGCTTTGTGCCTCTACCTCTTGGCAAGTCGATGGAGACAACCATGCAGCATCGAGCTAGCTGCGAGATCAATACTGGTGTCCCGCGGACCTCGGTTTGTATGGCTTCATTCATATGCAGATGGATGGGTGGATGGATGGGTGGATGCAGAGAGACAGAAAGAGAGAGATGGACAAGTATCCAAGCAGCAACATGTAGGTGTTTGTGCCAAGCAGACTTTGTCCAATGCAAAAATATCGCGGAGGCTGTAATTATTATATTCCCGGCCAGGCTGCATTGCATTGGCCCCCAGCCAGCGGAGGGCCAAGGGGCCATCATGGAGCCCGGCAGCTGTCTGTCTAGACCCTCTGGCAGCAATAGATTGCCATCAGCGAGTACAAACACAGCCCTATGGACAGGCGTCCATGTTGATTTAGTGCACAGGAGTGTGAGTGGGGGGTGGGGGGGGTCGTGATGCACCATCAGAGTGTGTAAAGACCCCATCCATTATTCGTTCACACACACACACACACACAAAGAGTAAAACGTGACACGATCATTTGCACAGAGCAAGAATCAGAAGACGACTTCCGGTGTCATTTTTATAATTTATTGTACATTTTCATTTCTTCCATTACCTTACTCAAACTAACAAACATTATAACATTTCAATTTATACAAAATATAAACTATAAGGGGGAAATAGAAATCTAACTTCAACCCTTCCCATATGTTTATGCACAGTCATTTCCTGGGTATAAGCCATCCACTGAAAAAGGGGAAAGGTGTCAGTCATACCCTCCTTGTAAAACTCTTTAAAAATCACAAGGCAAAACCGACATTAAAGTCCTGTGGCAACTGATTTGTTACGTACATCTCTCTTGACATTTCCAATAACAAGACCCATGAGCCAAATTTTGAAAACCCAACCAGAAAAAAAAAGTCATCAGGTGTTTTTTGTTTCTTGTTTTTCTCTCTTTCTTTCTTTTTTTCCTCTTTCCTCTTCAAATCTGTTATGTGCCAAACTGCACTTTACATACAAAAACCGCTTTCATATGCATCGCCTGGTGAAATTAAAACTACAAAAAAGGAGGACTTCTGTACACTCAAGTGGTCCGCATTTCATTTTATCGAGACAATGTGACACAACAACCACAGCCCTGAGCATCTCCAGAATGTGATGGTGTGATTATGGAAACGCAGGCCAAAAAGGGTTAGAAGTTGGGCTTCTCCATCTGACTCCCATGTGCTGCACGCCGGGGTGCGGGCTAGAGGGGGGAGGGGGAGAGTGGGGGGGGGGCTGGGTGGGGTTGGGTGTAGGGTGGTGGGGTGGATGGGGGTTAAGTGATGGTCTCCAAGCGAAGGTTACACACCCCTGTCCTTTTTTTTCCTTTTTTTGTAGAGAGATATGTCAGTCTCTCGAAATTCTACCTTTTTTTGTAAGGGGGGAGGGGGGGAGTTAGGGGAGGAAGGGTGTTGCGGTGTCCATCATGGTGACTGGATGTTAGTCTTGTGGTCTCTGTTCAGTGCAGCGGATTGGGGAGGGGGGATGGGGGGGCGAGGCGTGTGGGGCGGTGGAGCGCGAGGCGGGGGAAGGCGTGACAGCGCCCCGGGTTTCAACAGCAGCGTTGCAGGAGAGAAGTCGCCATGATGACGGGGAGCAGGAGGGAGAAGACCCCCGCGTGCAGTGAGACGCCCGCTCCGGTAGGGGAGGTGGAGTTGGCCGAGCTGCTGTATGTGTCTGTCGCCATGGTAGTGGCATTGAGGCTGGAGCCCGCGCTGGTGGAGTTGCCCCCCGCCGTGGGGTCTGTGGTGTTCTGAGAGACCACCTGTTGGCATAGGGAGGAGGAGGAGGAGGAGGAGGATGGGTGAACAGAGCTCAACTCTCTTCAAACAGTTCTGCAACAAAGCCTCAGTGTTGTTTTTGCCAACGCTGAACTTTGAAGCCAACACCTTGCGATGAAGGACGCTATAGCGCGGATGCTCCAGAAGAGCCTATTAGTTGGTGCGACTCCTTCCCTGAATACAGTAATTACGCACTGCTGGCACAAACGAAACCTCCAAAAAAAAAAACGCTAAAATTTGGATGAAAATTTGAGCTAATTTCCGAGTGTTTTGGCACCTCTTTCCCCCGCTGGGGCGTGCGGTACCAGCAGTGGGGGGCTGGCTGACGGACCTGCACCCCGACGGGCTGCGCGTGGGTTCAGGTTTCGCTTGGCGCGCCGCGCTGCCAGTAACTCTAACCTCCCTGTTGCACAGGTACACTATACATCTCCTTTAAATCATTCATTCTCGGATCAGGGACGAGCATTCCCGGAAGCGTTAGGCCAGTTCGCTGCTTATTTTAGAGGCTTCGGGATGAATATGAAGGTTTAGCCTTACGGGATCTAGACTGCTGTAATAAATCCGGCTGCAGATTGTTCACCTGTCTAAGTTGCACAATTCACTTTTTTTTTGTTGAACAAGTTAACGTAACCATTGCTGAACATCAAATTTCTCTTTTTTTTCTAGAGAGAATATATATTATAAATACAATGACATACCTGTGTTGATAAACAAATGGCGAATATGATCACTCCAAGTTGAAAAACCGCCATTTTTTTCTTCCTTTTTTTCTTCTTTTTTTTTTTTTGTGCAAATATTTGGCCAGATAGAGTGAACAGTCTCCCAAAGCTGGATCTCTCTAATGTGGTCGCTGCAATTGACGGAGATTTTTATACCAGCATCAGCTGTGATGTGACGTCACCGCGAGGCTGGACAAGCCTCCTCAACATGGCAGTTGGTCTTCACCAAAGGTAACGGGCGAATGTGTGTCGGCGACAGACAGATTGCCCTAAATTGTATCGTTGGATAAACGACGCAGGGTCAAAACGCGAACCTTCGAGGAGCATCGCTTTGGTTGCAGCCAAGACTTGCATATGGCGAGCGGCAGAACGAGGAGGAAACGCAATAAATATAAACTACAAGCACTTTTCAGACTTGACCACAACCTGCTGCACGGCCTCTGGTGGGATTATGATGAGACAACAGTGGCCCCTAGTGGACACCTGCGTGAACTGGGGGGAAAAACCCTGCAAAGTTACACTGCTCCAAACGGCTCCTAAAACATAAATAAAACCTCACTGGTGAAGAGCACTTGTAAAACTAAGCATCAGATGGGTTCTTGTGATAGGCTAGTTGGGTTAAAAACTCTGTCACTTAAAGAAGGATTTGAAAAAAAAAAAAACCCAAAAAAAACAAAAACAGATGGCTGTATAATAACCTAATCATGACTCCATCGTAATGTAATCTATTCGCCATTTTGACGTGGAGAAAATGGCCCATCACAGATTTTTGCTCATTGGAACGTAAACGCGACCAATAAGGTGCTCAGGCTTTTGAAGGAGACGTCAGTTTTGACACCGTCCGTACCAAATGCAGATGTCGCCCCCCGATGGCGACAACCGACCTCGCCGGCTCGTGAGCAGGATTGTTTTACGTCTCCGATAATACAAGGAGACGTGGTTATACCAGAGTTCTCCCATCATCTTCTAAGTAGACAGAGGGGGAAGAAAATACACTGCAATCACATCAATGTACAGTAATACAAATAATGATACGTGTGGATATACAAAGTGGCCATTTTTATGATTCAATCCAGATGTCGGGGATTGTAACTTTAGGCCTATAAATGCCGTCTCTAGTCCCCTGCCATTTGGGTAAGTGGATTTCTGAGGGAGTAGTTAGCGGGTCTGATTTAGACACCCCCCTACCCCCTCTTCCCCAGCCCTCCACCCCACCCCACCCCACCAGAGAAACCTAAGGGGACAGCACTCCCTGCAGAGGCACCAGATGTGCACTGTTATTGAGAGGCAGAGAGAGGGGGCCTTTTGTCAGGCATCAGATAAGCCCTGTTCCCAAAGCCGGGTTGGATCGTGTATCACCAGCGGGTCTACGAGGGGGCGAAACCCAAGCCCGGCGCACAGGATCAGGTTTCTGTTTACACGAGCGTGGTCCCTGGATTCCTCGAAACAGAACAGAACAGAACAGGGCGAGGAGGACTGGAAGAGAGAGAGAGATTCTGGTACAACCCTGCTGTCCCGCTTGCTCGACCGCCTGTCTCCCTGGGCTTTTGAGGACCTAATCGAAGTTCTTTGGCAGAAGCACACTGGCGGAGAATATGAAAAGATCAGCTCGCTGAGAGATACAAAAGCAGAAAGGAGGGGGGGGCGCTGGAGAAAAAGGGGGAGAGAAAGGTGTGTGAGGGGCTGGGTTGGGGAGCGGGGGGGGGCTCAAAGACTCCATGGAGAGACATAACACAGTCCTCTGATCTGGCCTTTCCACTCAGCTATGTAACAAAGACTCCCGGCACCAGAAGCATCAGTTATTCCAGCGTCACAGCGTCGAAGCTAACGTGGAAGGCCAAACCTTGTCCGCACACAGCCGCAGGAACACACACTGTCCTCCATGTGCGCCGGCGTAAACCCTGCCCTCCCGAGTTGTGGTAATTTTCCTAAAGCAAGGGTGCCCCATGAGATGTGACAACTTCACATGTGAGATCCGTGTGCGTGTGCGTACGTGTGTGAGACAGAGAGAGAGAGAGCGAGAGAGAGAGAGGGGGGGGGGTCCACGCAGTGTTACTGTTACATTTTAAATGCAAATCTTTCACAGTGACTTCCTTTCCATTGGTGCTTCCTGTAAATATTTCCCGCGTGGGTAAAAAAATAAATACAATACAATAAGAAAACAAACGAAGATGCCATGTCTCCCTCCCCAGCCCTCCCAACGCACTGTCGCACACGCACACGCACACCCCGTCTTTCTCCATTCAAACAGATGCCATTTGAGAAAGCCCCCCCCCACACACACACACACACACATTCTGCCGTGGTATCGCTTTTCATCTCTTTTATTTTAAGACAAGAATATACAGACAGTGTTTGTACTGTGTCCCCCGCAGATAAAACACAGTCCTCGCATTCCTCGTGAAATCTATCTGTCGAGATTTGGGAGGGGTGGGCGCCAGGTGTTGGGTTACATCGGAGGCCCCTCCCTTTTTCTATCCGGACCCGGGGAGAGAGAG
Organism: Lampris incognitus; assembly: GCF_029633865.1. Classification (NCBI taxonomy): domain Eukaryota; kingdom Metazoa; phylum Chordata; class Actinopteri; order Lampriformes; family Lampridae; genus Lampris; species Lampris incognitus. Next base: position 16,472,968 of record NC_079225.1, on the reverse strand, counting down.
AGAGAGAGGGGAGAGAGAGGGAGGGAGAGAGGGAGATTGCTCGGTGGCACCACCAGCACCAGCAGCAGCAGCAGCAGCAGCCAGCCAGCCAGCCAGCCAGTCAGCCAGCCAGTCAGCCAGCCAGCCAGCCAGCGCGCACGCATGTTCAGTTGACTTCAATGGGCTCCGCTCCGGATGACGGCTTCAGACGTCTGGGCAGTGACAGCCGCTGTCACCGGGAGTGACAGCTTTCGCCCCGCGCTCCCCGGCCAGCCTGAAGAGTGACGCGCCGTCGAGTCCGTCGGCCGCCGAACAGTGACACGGACCCCGCGGGAGGACTATGCCAGAGATGGAGAAAGGGAGACCGCCGGAAAACAAACGAAGCAGGAAACCCGCGCACCCCGTCAAGAGGGAGATCAACCAGGAGATGAAGGTGAGGGCTCGCGCGCGTGTCTTTTCCTTCCCTCCCTCCCTCCTTCCTCCCTCTCTTCCCGTCTTAAAACTTGTAATAACGCCGGTTATAACTTCCCTGGCGTGGCGGCGGGCGGGCGACGCGCGGCGCAGCGCAAATCACGGCTCCCAACACGGAAACGCAGAAGGCGCCGGGTTCGGCGGCGAAGCAGCCCGCGTATTGTATGTCGGGATGGGGAGCAGCGCCCCGGCCGCGCACAGCTGACCCTTCTCCACCGGCGAACCGAAGAAGGAAACAAGGCTTTTCGACACGTTTCCCTACCCCCCATCCCCCCACCCCCCGGGCTCATTTAAAGTCAGAAACGCGAAAGGGTGAAGCGCCGATATCGATATTCCAGATGATGTTTAGGCTCCGTGTTGCCATGTAAGCCAGCAGCGGGCTCGGGTCTGCGCCCGATAGAGACGCCCCGCGTCAGGCCAGCTGTGTGGCGGGGCCGGAGTTCCAGATGTGCGTCACCAGACGGCGAGGACGCATCACTCCTTCCCCGCACTTGATGCGCCACACAGACCGGCTATCGCAACCCCCCCCCCCCCAAAGGAGAGGCAGACAGACAGACAGGCAGACAGACAGACAGACAAGACAAGACAGAGCGTTTCCCTCCTGGAAATAGCCCCGTCTCATTTCCCCGGGAATCACCGTTATTTACCAACCGAGAGCGCTCACGCCGCTAATCACAGGACTACCTCGGTGCCGCCGCGCAAGGCATCCCCAACACAGCCCCCCCCCTCCCCGCTATCGCGTCCGGGAGACGGATCCCCGGTTTGACTGGTTTGTTTGGGTTCGGCCCATCGGCCATCCGAGATCCCCGAGCGTGTCCGTAAAGTGATACAGGAGGCTGGCTCAAGTAAAAGCAGAGAAATCTGAAAAGACAAGCGACTTGGGGGGGGGGGGTTCTGGTGGGGGTTCTGGTGGGGGTTCTGGTCTTCGTGAGAGAGGAAACGTGCTCTCTTTTTGTGTGTGTGTGTGTGTGTAAGTGGTTTGAATTGTAGCTTTTGATATCCAGCGGGGAGGTGTAGCGTTACAACTTAACTAATTTTAATCAAAACACGTGAAACGCTATCCCTGCTTGATGTAAGCCTGCCTGGGCCCAGTCTCGGGGTCGGCCCCGGTTTTGTTGCCTTTGGCTGCAACTCTCCCTGTGGTTTGGGATATGGCTTGTCACTCTCACAAAGCAGATGTTTGTCTGAACTGCCAAAAAGAAACAAAAACAACATTGTGGGGAAGAAGCGGAGGGGAAGGGTGAACAAAAAAAAACACAAAAAAAAAACAAAAAAGTCTCTGTAATGAGAAAATAGCGAGACAAAATGACACCGAGCTGCACGTAAGTGTATGTAACGTATACTGAGGTTGTCCCAACGTTATCATCAACGAAACCCCCCCACCCCCAGCCCAGCCCTTACAGCACGAGATGGGGCAGATGGCACACCGCGCGCACGACCCAGCACATCCGGGTCGTAGCCAGACTGTCCGGCGATGTGGACCCTTAACACCAGGGTCAATGTCCGCTTATGCAACAGCGAGGAACGGGGGAGGGGGGAGAGGGGCAGGGTAAGAGAAAGACGGACAGAACTGACACACGGAGAGACAGACGGACGGGTGTTTTTTTTTTCAGGCTTGTTTTTTTGCAGAGCCGAGCTGCAAGCACCAGTGTTGTCTCAGTAACGAATCTGTTTCAACACCACATTCGGACCCACTCCCTCCACGTCAGACCAGAGCAGCGTCCCGGACACCAGATACTTCACTTTAATCATCGTTAGGCACATTTAGCTGGTCATGATACTGCACACACACACACATGCGAGGGAAGGGAGCGAGAGTGATCCATTTCTCTGAGGCCCTCGTGCGGAGCAGAGGTCGGAGTGAGGAAAGCAGGGGAAAGAATGTGCAGTCAGTACTACAGCACTACAACACCACCACGGCAGACTGGCTGTGCTGGAAAAGACTGAAACCCGAGAGGCAGCAGTGTGTCGGGTGTCAGGCCTGGAAGGTGCTGAGGTGGAGGAGGGAGGGGGGGGCAGCAGAGAGGAAGAGAGAGCGAGGGAAGGGGGCGACAGGGAAGACTGGAGGAAGAGAGAGAGCGTGCTGGACACTGGAAAGAGAGTGAGTGTGTGTGTGTGTGTGTGAGAGAGAGAGAGAGAGAGAGAGAGGGAGAGGGAGGGAGAGAAGGGAGAAGAGAGAAGTGAGAGGAGCGGGGCATTTCCGAGAACCGTGGGACCTTGCAGCGGTGTAGGGTGTCCCACTCTGATTTCTGCCCGTTCCGGCTCAGGTTTCTCCTCCAATCCGGTTCCTCCTAAAGCCACAGAGCGAGGTGGGTGGATGAAGAGAGAGACCTTTGTTTTTTCTTTTTTGGGGGGGGGTGTGTGGGGGGGAGTTATTATTTTTCTTCAGCTGGTCGTAATCAAAAAAAAAAAGGAAAAAAAAGGAGGACCACACATCCCATCTGCGGAGAACAGTTTTCTTTTCTCCTTCTTTTTTCCAATTAAAAGAGATAAACAAAGAGTGATTCATACGTTTCACACTGGTGTTGGGTTTTAAACCTTTCCGTCTCAGATTTAGCGAGAGTAAACAAGTCGGACACATCATGGAAAAAGTGTCATACTGTACTTTTCTGTGCTCGTATTCATTTCTCAGACAGGGCCCGGGCCGAGAAAGAATCCCGTGCATTGATTCAGGAGTGGGAGGCCCTGATTATATTTAAAAGTGGGATTAAAAAGTTCCACTAACAACCTTGCGATATAAGGTCACAGTTTCCTATTTGCGGGCGTGCAGCGAAGCCACCGCCATCCCGCTGCAGGGAACGTTGATCGGTAATCTCTGCTCCTCTTTCTCTTTCTCTTTCTCTTTTCCCCAACATCCAGACTTTTGCCGAGAGCACCATGAACGAGCTCCTCGGCTGGTACGGCTACGACAAGGTCGAGCTCCGGGACTCGGAGGCCAGCGAGATCCGCAACTACAGAGAAAGACGTCAGCATGTGTCTGTGCTTAAAGGTGAGGGCGGACGTCTGGTCTGCGGCACGCAGGGGGCTTTCCCCGAGCACGCAAGGTAACCCTAGATCGGGCCCTGTGGGCTCGGGGCGGACGCTGAATCGCCGTGCGGGTTCGCGAGACGCGCTGTTTGGTAGCCGCAGCTTATCTGAATGCTGCTCACCACCGCTGGGCATCTTTCGTTTCACCTCGAGGCACGGCGAGCGGGTTTCCTCGCCGTGCTCCCCGTGAGACGTTTCAGTTCGGTGTCCTGACGAAGTTTCCGTGACTTTCAGAAAACTCGTTGCCAAAACCAAAGGGCCCGGACAGCAAAGTCAGCCACACGGTCCTGGCCATGAAGAGTGCGGAGAGAGAGTCCTCCAGCGTCCCCTCCTCGTCTTCCTCCTCTTCCTCTCCCAGCTCGTCGCTGACCAGCCCCAAGGAGCACAAGAGTGCCCCGGTCATTGTTCCCCTCATAAAGCCATCCGCAGGTAGGAGACTTTATGACGACCCTGCCATGAAAACGTCACCTTTCTCTTTTTTGACATTTCACACAGTGCTAAATTGGCTTTTGGCTTGTCTGTGCAAGACGTGCACATGCGCATGCATATAGAGTCCTCAACCTATGGCCCTAGAGGTCAGAGTTCAGGGTTAACTGCAGTGGACGGAGCAGTTAGGGGTTTAGGACCATGCTCATAAGCATTTCAGCTGTTCGGGGGGGCCGTTAACTTCACAGATTTCACCTGTCTGACTCCCCTACACCTTTTCTCTCTGTCCCCCCCCCCCCCCCGCAGTGGAGGACGTTCAAAATGTGCAGATAGTGTGTGTGTGGTGTCAGAAGGAGGGCGTGAAGCGCTACTCGCTTTGTATGGGTTCAGAACTCAAGAGCTTCTGCAGCGAGAAGTGTTTCGCCGCCTGCAGACGAGCCTACTTCAAACGCAACAAGGTTGGTAATTCAACGAGAACTCCTCAGTCGCACACCACATGGACTCATTATTCTCACCGCTGAAGACGTTCTAGCCATGCTGATGACTCCCATAAATAACTGCTGCTCTGCAAACTGCTTGCTGTGCTTATCTATGTAGGAACCAGGGGACTTGTTAGCGAGCATGCTTGCTTTCCTGCAAGTTTTATTTTCCGTGTGTGCACCACTTTGAGACATGTGTAGTGTATACTCCTCATTAAGCGTGGGGCTATTAGCACAAATAGAGTGAATAATCAGCTCACAGTAACTCCAACTCTGTAACACCCTCACTAAACAGCATTTTGACCCATACGGATTCTTTGTCTGGTCAAAACCTTGAGGTTGTACCTCTGAGAGAAAAATGCCTACCGACACATCGCTAGCCATAAGTTAGGGGCTATAATACCCAAGAGGGCGTTCTCTCCTATGGCTAATACAGTGATCCCTGACTATGCATCCCACCAAAGCAAGTACCCAACCTTCATACCAATAATCGCCTCAAAGGTCTGATCTTCTACAGTAGCCTGAAGATGTAAGAGTTTGGATACTTATCTATGGCCAGTACTTGATGGATGGATGTTGTTATGCGGGTTTTCGCAAATGAATGAGGGACTCAAATCGGTACGTTGCTCTTTGGCAGAGAGGGGCTTTAGACTGCAGCAGGAGGGGTTCAGTCACTAAGTTCAGTTAGTTATCGCAAATACACAAACGTGACACCCACATACAATCATATGTATGTATGCAAGTAAATAGACATTTGCACACATGCACACAAACAGGAACACACACACCTATCCCCACCCACCCACACACTCATATACTTAAACATCCAGTTTTTGTCCACGCCAGGTGTTCAGCACTGATACAGAGAAGACGCAGAAGTTAAAGGGTTTCTGTCAGGTAAACAGACCCAAAGAAACAGATACCCCTGATCTTGATAGCAAGGTCAGATTGGACAGATTAATTTACAGGAATTTTTTTAAAAAGGGGGAATCTCCGTAAACAGTTCTTCAAGTTTATAATGGAGGGGCTTGTATAGGGAAGGTGGCAAGGGAGGTCAAAGTTCATAGAGGACACTTAGTATCGTTTTCCTGTTAATGGAGGAGGGACTGGCCACTAAGTGGCTTTGGTTCGGAGGACAGGAAAGCGGCAGCCGTAGAGAATGGCTCTGATGCAAGTTACCACGATTTTTCACCCCTCGTGACAACGTGAATTGCCCCCTTCTCGGAGGGTGTGAGGTGACAGACATCGATATCCCCTTTCATCCTCACTGTTGTTTGTGCCACGCTTGGTTTATTCACATGACAACAGTGACAAAAAGGAGCGGTGGATAGAGTCTGCGTGCAGCGAGCTCTCGGGTTTTTCGGCGCTAGGGAGGAAAAGTGTTGCCGTTAGCTTGTCCCCGCTTGTCTTAGAGGAAGGGCAGGGGGCCTGGGGCGAGGTGTCCACTTTCAGCGCATACCTTACCTGCAGCTGCCTCATGTTTCGTAACTCAACACGACTCAATGGTTCACAGAGAAGGGGGAGTTCTCAGGCCCACATGGGATCGACTTACACGAATCGAGAGGAATTTCCTATATTGAAGCTGGCAAGGCCGTTAACAATATGACAATTCATCATCGACATTATCTCCCGCTCAGTTGTGGACTCGGATCTATTTCAAAACACAGTGATTTCCCCTTGTCCCAGTGACCTTAAATGCATTTGTTCTGTTAAGTTCACGCTGCTTCCGACCTCGATGACAAGGCAAATCATTGGAAAGTTATTTTTGGTCTGGTTATATAAGGAGCTCAAATTTGTTTTAATGACCATAGAATGATTCCAATATAGCGTTATGATTTAATGCAACTGCTGCTACTTTATAATGAACTGGAGAATGACTCCATCTGGACTAGGCTGAATCCAGGTCTACCTATATCAGTGCACAGGGGTTTTTGTCACATGTCTAATTGTGGTTTTCTGCTGTGTCAGGCCAGAGATGAGGACCTTCACGCTGAGAGGTCCCCCCAGCACCACCATACTGAGGACTCCCCCCGGCTGGTGTTGAAGATAAACAGCAATGTCAGAGTAAGAATATTTTACGTGCCTTTTATGTTCTTTATCATTATATGTTGTGACATTTCAGCTCCAAACAGCTAAAATATTTTACCGCTATCTTACAGCTTAAATTCTCATTTTATAACTGCCAATCACATCTCAGATCAAACAGTAGTTTTGTTTCAACCAGTTTAATAACCCCCCTACAGTCTCTGTCCCCTGTGCCACAGGTGTGTGATTGGTGCAAGCATGTCCGCCACACCAAAGAGTACCTGGATTTTGGATCTGGTGATGAGAGGCTTCAGTTCTGCAGCACCAAGTGTCTGAATCAGTACAAGATGGATGTTTTCTACCGAGAGGCCCGTGCGGCTCTCATCAGCACTAGTGCCAGCCCGAGCAGAGCTAGCCAAGAGGGGAGGGTGGAAGGCAGCACCCCAGGGCAGAAGCTACTCACCCCCGAGTCATGGAACAACAGTGGCAGCACTGGGGAGATCCGTCACAGAAATCTTTCCCCTAAGGGGCCCACACCTATCCACGGAGCAGCAGCATCAACCTCTGTCTCCCCTTCAGAGGCCTCCTCATCCTCCTCCAAGGTCCCTGTTTCGGGGATGAGGTCTCTGGAGAGGCCCTCCCACCCTCCTCACCCTCCCAGCATCATGGAGGTTTCACCACACCCTGCTCCCCTTCCTCATCCTCTTCCTCATCCTCCTCCTCGTCCCTCTTTGGAACACCAGCCTGTGCCTCAAATCCCGATGCCCTTCATCAGACCTCCTCTTCATGCTCAGGGCCTGAAAAGTCCCCTTGCTAATCCCCCAAGACACCCAGGCCCCGCTTCTAGCCCCATCCATCGGCCTTCCCATTCTCCTCACCTGCAGCCCCCAACAGCCTCTTCTATGAACCCGCCAGGACTGATGCATCCCTTCCCAGGGGCCTACTTCCCTGGTTTGCACTCCCCTCCTCTTAACATGATGCCAAGAGGTCCTGTCCCTATGCCTCCTATCATGAACTTTGGGATTCCTTCCTTTAGTCCGCTCCTCCCCCAACCCACCGTACTGGTGCCTTACCCCATAATTGTTCCCCTACCGGTCCCCATTCCCATTCCTATCCCCATTCCCATCCCCTCTAAGGCGACCCTAGAGACCCCAAGTCACAGTGGGGTCATCCAGCCTGTGCCAGAGGGGGTAGACAGGGGGAGAACCAGAACCATCAGGCAGCATTCTCCGGGAATCTCCGCAGGGGACAGCAGACAGGTAGCCAACAAACTGGACAGAGCCTCTGCTCAGGGTCTCTCTTCACCTGGAGACACTAGCACAAGGGACACAGATTGGGTTAAATCAGAACGACCCTTCTCCTCCCCGACATCCACGCCCCATAGTGGGACATGCTCTCCAGTGTCAGGGCTCGGCTTGGAGGGACAGACAGATTATAAGATCACCCAGCAGGAGCAGCAGCAACCAGAGCGACAGGTCATCCAGAGGGTGCTCCAAAGAACCCAAGTCAAACTGGAGCCCAATGCTAATGGAGTGGTAGACTTATCAGGGCTGGGAGAGTCAGGAATTGGGCAAAGTAACAGTAACAGCAGCAGATCAGGGCTGCACCACATCGTCAATGCCAGCCCTTCTCTACCACAGTCCCCCTCCCACGATACTGCCTACCACCACCAAAACTCCAATACGCCACCATCACATCTCCTACCCAGCCCTGGAGGGAGGAGCTCACCCTATGATGCCGCATCCTCTGCCCTGGCGTCCCAGGACCACAGTCCAATTGGAGTGGCTCCATCCGCTGCCGCTATCAGTCCAGACTCCTCCCTATCCCAGAGAGCAGCTCTGCCCCCTGACCCCGTACTCAGCGAGCTGGAGGCCATCAAAGAGAATAACTGCTCTGTGGTGGGCCCTGTCCGTGTTGAGGGCCCAGCCAGCCAATCAGAGGAACCCTTAGCCATAGTTGGGGAGGTGGGAGAAGACCCCCATGTCCCTGATGAGGATCATGCTTATGCTCTGCCCACAGCGCCAAAAACGGGGGGGACCACCACAGCACTGCTCTTGCCCAAACTCAGGGATAAGGGTGCCCTGCGAAGCCCTCCAAGTTTGCCTGGGGTGGGAGACATGGAGCCGGCTCTAAAGAGGCGATGTCTGCGTATCCGAGATCAGAATAAGTAGAGGATGGAGGTGAGCAAGGTGAGACAGTGAGACACACTTTGTTATAGTACAGTGTTTTCATGTGTTGAGAAATGAGATGGAATAAACAAATAGAAAGAGGACCGCCCCCCCCCCCCCACACACACACATTGACAGGAAACACACCCAGTATGAGTCACACACTTTTTCCCCCCAAATAATTTGTAGCATTTGTGTTAATAAGCATGGAAAACCGCATGGATGATGGTTACTACATGGTATTTGTGATCGTGTCAAGTAAATTGTTCGTCATAGAGATGTATACTTAATAGAGCAATCAAATACTTAACTGTGTTTGTCTATTTTTTCTGATATTTGTAATGTCCGATGTGACATACACCACCCACCTTATATACCAAACAGGCTAAAACAAAATCCAACTAGCAGAGTGCACTTGGTAGGGTGCTGATCTCCGCCAGGTGTATCTCCCCTTCTCCGGTGCTCGGACTTGGCAACAAACCAGCTGAGGAGTTAGTACTCAGTCGCGGTATAAAACAGGTTTTTCAAAGGTCACCGCAACCACGAGAGGTCCTTGGATCATACAGTCACAACTGTGCACAAAAGTTATTAGGCTGGTAGGTCCAGTAGTATGCCAGATTAGCAGCGGACAGATACACACACACGGACAGACAGGCCAGTGTTTTTCCTGCCATTATAGGACTTTTGTGCAGCGCTCAACTCTATTGAATGGGAAATATGAAAGAAAAAAAAAGTTTTCCAAAAAGGAAAGGCTTGCTAGGTGACCATTTTGGTCTAACCCTAACCCTGTCTCCATTTTCATAATATATAAAGCCGGCTAAACCGTTTATGCTCGTGCATACACGACTCGTCTACGGTTGACTCAGATCGGGCAGAGGCAAGAATACGCAGCACTTCCTGTTTTGACCGCAACCTAGAGGAAGTTGTTCCTTTCTGGACTATCAAAATACTTTTAATAACGTTTGATCGTGTCGCTGCCCGATCCGAGTCAACCGTGGATGTGAGTTGCGCATGCGCACTGTTGACTCGTCTTGGGCAGCAGCGGAGAGCAGCGCTGGTTGAGCGAGCTAGAGAGTGAATGAAGAGAGGGAACGGCGGTAGCGAGCTCATGCATTTTTCAGAGGTTTTGAATCACTAGAACCACGAGTGGTTCTTCGTCATACAGCCATAACTGTAAAAATTAGGCTGACGGGTCCAGTAGTGTGCGAGATTAGCTGCGGACACACACACACACACACACACACACACACACACACACACACACACACACAACCAATCACAAATATCACTAAAGGCTTGACATGTGAACACATAAACACACACGTATATATAAAATGCCAAAAATAAAAAATACTCAGCCAGCCAAGTAATTTCATTTATCTTCGTATCTTAAACTCTTCTTCTTTTTTTTTCCTGAAAGAAGGCCAACAAAACATTTGAAATGTTGAGGAAATCTCGTTTTTCTGAAGAATGAGAAGAGTGCATCACGGCTTGTCACTTGCTTTAAGGAAGGTCTTCAAACAAGGCTGCACCGTAAACAAATGAAAGCACGATATCTCCCTTGCACTTTCACTTTTCAAACGGTTTACTGGATCTCGCAGTTTTTTTTGTTTTGTTTCTGAGCAGCCATACGGTACGACTAAAGCGCCATCGCAAGTCGCACAGTATGCAAATAGTCACTAAACAGCATGGCGCCAAAGAGAGAGAGTCTCGGTGGCCTGGCAATGCTCGGGGCTCTAGGGTTACCGCAGGGGAAGGAGGTGTAGGACACAGGCGAGCCGGAGTCACTTTGAAAGGAGATCACCTCACCGGGGCCACTGGCACCGGCAAATTCAGTGTTTGCACCTTGATTCTTGATGCTCCTGTTAGGCGGGGACAGTGAAGTGTGCTGGCTGTGCCCCCCCCCCCCTCCCCCCAAAAAAAGGCCTCGGACGTGTCCCACCGCGTGTGTCACGATGTAATTTTGCAACTCTTGCGTGGTTACAGGCGGCGCGGCTCTTTCTCCCAGGTTGCTGTGGAGGACAGAGGTGCACGTCAGGCAGACTGCGAGGCGCTGTGATTATTCGAGCCAGCCCTCGGTGACACAGCGCTGGTCTGGGGGCGGCGGCGGTGGGGGGGGGGTCGTTAGAAAACACAGGGGCAGAACCGGAGCGATCCGGTTTCACGTGTCATTACGACACGCTGTTCCAGCTTCGCCTCATCTCGCTCCCCGTGCACGAGTTTTTGAGGGCTCTCCTCTTCTCTCCCCGCTCCGCTTTCCTCCCTTTTCCTGCTCGTTCACTCACCGCCGGCGTCTCCTGCCAACCAGATGTTGTTGTTAGAGCGGAGTAGAAAAGCCCTCGTGCTCCGCGTACCAATCACGGGGCCTCTTGATTACACTCGCCTGATTGGTCGTCCAAATGACTCTTAACGCCACCCATTGTTTCCACCCGCTGGTATCTGGCCATTACTGAGTTCATGTTTCCATTTTACAGCGTGTCCCTGGGATTTAATCGACTTAGATTACAGAGAGGGGGCTTGGATTCCCCGCTATCCTTCTTCTCCTCCTCCTCCGCGTTTTCCGTCCAGGGGTCACCTTAATAAACGCGCTTGGAAGCGGCGACCGCCGATAGAAAGAGCGCCGCGCAACCTGTTATCTTACACCCCGAGAACGCTGCATGCCAAGGCACTAAAACGATCCCGTTTCGCTAAATGAGGTCCCACTTTGCTCCCTGTCATTTGTTGTGGTTTCATGCGTTCCTGTGGTAACCGATACGTATAAAATCACAGCGTGTTGCCGCTGTCGCGCGGGCAGATTTATGGCCCCTGTGTTGTGTGTCACGGGAGCCGGACTGCCGTGTTGTAGAGGGGACTTTCAGCCCGGCACCCCTCTCCCTCTCTCCCTCTGTCTCTCCCTTTCTCTCTCTCTCTCTCTCTCTCTCTCTCTCTCTCTCTCTCTCTCTCTCTCTCTCTCTCTCTCTCTCTCTCTCTCTCTCTCTCCCTCTGTCTCTCTCTCTCCCCCCTCTCTCTCTCCCTTTCTCTGTCTCTCTCTCTCCCCCCTCTCTCTCTCCCTCTCTCTGTCTCTCTCTCTCTGTCTCTCCCCTTCTCTCTCTCCCCCCCTCTCTCCCTCTGTCTCTCCCTCTCTCTGTCTGTCTGTCTCTCTCTCTCTGTCTCCTCTTCTCTCCTCTCTCCCCCTCTCTCTCTCCCTCTGTCTCTCCCTCTCTCTCTCCTCTCCCCCCTCTCTCTCCCCTCTCTCTGTCTCTCTCCCCTTCTCTCCCCTCTCTCTGTCTCTCTCTATATCTCTCCCTCTCTCTCTCTCCCCTTCTCTCTCTCTCGTCCCCCCCTCTCTCCCTCTCTCTCTCCTCTCCCCCCCTCTCTCTCCCTCTGTCTCTGTCTCTCCCTCTCTCTCTCTCCCCCCTCTCTCTCCCCTCCCCCTCTCTCTCTTTCTCTCTCTCCTCTCTCCCCCCTCTCTCTCCCCCTCTCTCCCTCTCCCTTTCTCTCTCTCCTCTCTCTCCCTCTCTCTCTCTCCCCTTCTCTCTCTCCCCTCTCTCCCTCTCTCTCTCTCCCCTTCTCTCTCTCTCTCTCCCCCCCCCTCTCTCTCTCTCTCCCCTCTCTCTCCCTCTCCCTTTCTCTCTCTCTCCCCTCTCTCCCCTCTCCCTCCCTCTCTCTCCCTCGCTCTGTTTTTGGGGTGAATATATGGCTGTCTTGTTTTATCGACTCTGCTGCTAAAAAGTCTCCAGAAAAAAAAAAGAAAACTAAAAAAAAAATCTCCCTCTCTGACAGAATCAGCGGCCAACTGTGGGATTTCACCTCAGGAAATAGCCCGTTTTTTTTTCCTTTTTTTTTTCGTCTCAGTTTTCCCTTGCCTTTATTTGGGATATTTTATAGCCCCGTGTAACCTGATCCCACCACATGGGTATTCGCTGAGTGTTTGAAACTAAAACGCAGTGGGACAGAGGGAGTACAGAACCCTGGCTTGGCCCTTACGCGTGTGTGTGTGTGTGTGTGCGCGCGCGCACGTGTGTGTTTGTGCACGTGTGTGTGTGTGTGTGTTTGCGCACGTATGCTTGACAATGTGTGTCTGTTTATGTTTAATATGCACGTTTGAATGAAAGCCTGTGTGAGTGTATGAGAGAGCAACAGGCCAGATGTTCCTCGTTGTGATTGTGCCCCGTGCAACAGCTATGTGAGTGTTGACATGTCTAAAAGCCGCCTCCTCGCAGTGTTTATTCTGAATGGGCGGATTAAGGAATGGCTTGGTCATGCTTGATATGAGATATGTTAGAAATGGAAATTCTACAGAATCAAACCAGAATATATATATATATATATATTTATAAAAAATGTCTTACCCCCACCTCTCTCTCTCTCTCTCTCTCTCTCTCTACCTCTCTCCACCTAATGAACAGACTCCCTGTTTAACACTGTACTGTGGTGCCAGATCCAGTGCCACGCCCTCTTGTGACCACACCAGCGCTTACACTCTCCGGCCTGTTACACAGCCCTGCAGCCCACCGGAGTCTCGATGTGCCTGCAGCCCAGCGGGACGCCAATCCAGGAAGCAGTCCAGATGGCCATGTCATCACAAGTCAACACGGGACGGGGGGGGACGGGGGTCTGGATCACCAAGAACACAGCACAGTCAGACGTATTCTCTTGGACCAAAGAGTTGTATTGGCCAGTTTGCTATGTAGCCCCGAGCGAGCGTGTGATGCGGGACATCCCTGGACCTCACCCAGTCCGAGACATCTTCCCAGAAAAATTGAGTGTGCATGGTGCCCATGCAAGTGCGGCTGCCCAGATGTGCCCCCCCCTCCTCCTCCTCCATCCCTCTCCCTCCCTTTGCCGCGTACAGCAGACAGGACTCTGATCAGCCTTGTGTGGTCTTCTCAGATGGAGGCTGAACACGATCCCTTTCCAGGGGAAACGGTTTGTTTTCTCTGCCCGGCTTGCACAAAGAGCCACATTGTTCCTCTCCCCATATCCCACGCAGACTCCCCCACTCTAGGTTTTAGGTTACCTGGCCGACGGGAGCTCAGACTTCAGGAGCTCTTTCATTTTTTTCGACCGAGCGCCAGGAATATCTCCTCTCCACCGCCTCCCCTCCATCTCTCCGCCCAATCTAAATATGGTGACACACAACACGGCCGGGTTCCTTTCAACCCGTTGCCTGTGATTTCCCTTCGAGGGAGGGGGGGGGGCGTCCTGCCGAGAGGAGAGGACTTCATCCTACAGCAGGTTGCCTACTGAGTGGAGCGAGTCTCTCCGGAGGCCCCGGTGCCACAAAGCAATCTCTGAGGAGAGAGGATGCTCTCTCTGCTTCCTCATTGCCATGTAGAGACTGTATGGACAGGAGGGTGTGTGTGTGTGTGTGTGTGTGTGGGGGGGGGGGGGTTGGTCCGGCTGGCATAGCTGAGATGTAAATGGCAATGTGTGCAGAAGGTGGCCAGTGTTCGTAATGACACCGGTCTATAGATGCATGAGCTCCAGACCTGTCCTTGCCATTTACCTGAGCTGCCAAACATCTTATAAAGAAAAAAGAAATTAGCTTCAGAATCACTTGAATGGAGAAGTACAATAAATTTGCCTGGCGATGTATTCCTGCACATTTATTGCACATGCTAATTGCAGTCACTCTGGTTCTAATTTTGTGTTGTCAGCTCTGATCAGACCATTTTGGGGGAAAGCAGGCCGGTTATATTACCAAACGTGGTGTTATGTTCGACCATCGATGGCTGCGGTATGCAGTAATCAGTATTACAGTTCCCTCTAACGGGGATAACTAATGAGATTTTATCCAGCTAGCTCCTTTTAGAGGCTTTAACTCTCATCCCAATTGTAAGATTTGTTTTAGTTGAACTCTACACAGATGCTACTTTGACATTTTATTAACTTATGGATGAAACTTCTGTAAATTTAAAAAAAAAAAGAAGTGCTTTATTTGTTGATGTTTTTCCTCTTTAGATGATTGTATTTGTGAGTGCTTAAGCTTTAACTGCCCCGAGTCTAAATGTTTGCATACTGTTTGTCCACTAGAGGGCAGTGTTTGCCTTTGGAACTTTGCACCTGCCTGTTCGTTTGCGCTAGCAAATGGTTAACGTGATAGGCGCCGAGAGGCCTATAACTAATCTGTTGAGTCCTTTGCAATTATGCACGATACAACATTTCAGTCGATGCCAAATGATGATTGACATTTCATGCCAATTAGATAATGGTGCTAACTCCAAACACCAATCTACCAAACTAGCCACTGAACACTATTATTATTTGTTGCCGCCATCATATTATTCTGACATTACCATTTTTATTTTTTTTATTTTTTCAGTTTCTGGCTTAACTACCATAGCCTACTATAATAGCAGTTCAATACAATGGAAACACAACCTAGGGGTGCAGTCACATGACCCAGAGAGCCTCTCTTCAACTGCCCCCCCACCCCCCGGGATAGTCATCATTACCTTCCCCCCCAGAATAACTCCTAATTTTACCCACCCCGGCCATTATAGAACTGCATTCCAAGACCACATGTCAGTCACTTTGTTTGTTGTGTGGGTGGGTGGGTGTGTGTGCGCGCGCGCGCGCGCTCGCACGGGTGTGTAACAGCAACACATTTATCTCTTATTCCCACTTCCGGCCCGCATCCTCACCATATAGGTTACGCCATTGAACCACTGTCATCCACGGCTGGCCAGGGGTCTGTGTCAACAGCTCGTGTGACTCAGTGGTGACGTCAGCCTGGATGCGAATAGCTGCAGCATCAGTAGACGATCTTTCATCTTAACCCCGGAGGCCAAAGGGACAATTGGGACTGCTGTTATTGATTAATTACATACCACGTGTTTCTTAGTCAAATGTTTTGTCAAATACTCGGTGTCAAGTACTGTCGTTGCTGCCCGAAACTCGTCATGTGTGGCTCTCCTCTCCAACGTGTAGCGTATAGAGTCTGAAAGGTTTGTTTAACAAATAAAAAAAACACAAAAAACAAAACAAAAAAGTTTGTATTTGAAGACAAATTCAGTAACCGAGTGTTGGCGGAGACCTATTTGTAAAATAAACAAATAAAAAATATTCTAAGAGCTACAGACGGTATCATATACTTGGCTGCTTTCTCTGTCTCTGTCTCTCTCTCGCTCTCTGTCTCTCTCTGTGTCTGTCTCTCTCTCTCTGTGTCTGTCTCTCTCTCTCTCTCTGTCTGTCTCTCTCTCTCTCTGTGTCTGTCTCTCTCTCTCTCTGTGTCTGTCTCTCTCTCTCTCTCTGTCTGTCTGTCTCTGTCTCTCTCTTTCTCTGTCTGTCTGTCTCTCTCTCTCTCTTTTTTTTCTTTCTTTTTTTTTACAAGATAAAGTTCTTCAACTCTTATCTGCACGACTCACGGCTGTGTGTGACTTTGTCCCAATTCCGGCTGCTATTGCTCCGTTTCACAACAGCCCACACGCACACACACACACCTTGTTATCACAAACGAATAAGAAGAACTAGTCGCACATAAGGACGGCTCGCCCGGCCTCTGTAATGGTGTATTTTTAGCAGCAGGGCTTGTCTACATGTCCACAGGGCATCGGCATTCCCAAAATACCCCAAGTTGGATCGAGCTCGCCCAGCGGACGGTAAAAGAGATCAATGAGATAAGGGCAGAGGAATTCCTGCCCCAGTGAAGCCTTATGGGTAGCGGCGGCGGCGGTGACTGGGGTCGGTCAGAGAGGGGTATGTATAGCAGCCTAGCTGGTAAAGTGCCCCGGGGAGACACAGGTTTAGAAAAAAAAGGAAGAGGAAGAAAAAAAAGAAAAGGGGGGGAGTCGTTCAGGAAGAGGCTGCCGCTGTCGCGGAACGCTTCAAACGGTAAGAGGGGAACTCGGTGTTTGACGTCACGGTTGGCTCGGGAGTTCGGAGGGTGCCTACCTGACGGACGGCTCGACGGAGCGCGGAGCGCACCTGGGCGCGTGGCCACTCCCGCGCTTCTCCTCCCCACGTACGCGTGGCCGGCGGTGACCGCTTGTTAGCCATTACACGGTAGACCGGGAGGCGGTCTCGGCGGTGGCTTAAACAACCAAAACCCGCCAGTTCCGGTCACCACAAGTGGGGTTCGGCGGAGAGCCGACCAGGTCCGAACGGCCGCGCCGCGCCGGTCCCCGCGGCGGAGCCTCGGCAGCCCCCATGCGTCGCGCAGTCGTATTATATGATAGACAAAAGCCACAGGTGCCATTTTAAGCGAGCGGATTAAACGGAGGAGTTCACCATGTTCGGAGCGGAGAGGAGAGCGGAGAGCCGGCTGAAAAAGTTGGAAGCCACGATGAGGGACCCGCAGTCCGTCCTCAACGTGGAGACGCTGCTGGTGAGTTTTGGGGGGGCGGCGTGGAGTACACGCAGCGGCGGCAGCTCGTGGTTTACGCGGGCGCCACCGCGCGCACACTGGGTTTACGTGACACGTCCATTAGTCGCGCCCAGACTTGCCGGACATGTATTCCGTAGGATGGGTTTGATTGGATTAACAACTACAACAAGGGGGCTTGCGTATTGACGATAATGCTGTCTTCTCAGGTGTCCCTTATTGCCGCCGTTTAAACGTCCAGAGAAAGGCTCTTATCGCCATAACACTGACTAAGGGGGGGTGGTGGTGGTGGATGGGGGTGGGGGTAGTCTCTGTTTTAATGTGGTTAATATCAATCATCTGGAGAGACCACCTGATAGGTATGGCCTCTCTCTCTCTCTCTCTGACCTCTCTTCCCAAGGGGGGACAAGCCACATACTTGACATTTCAACCGCCACCTTTTGAAGGTAAACATGGCCCGTTTCTAGCTGAGTGGAACTGATGTGGAGCCTGCGTTGTTTTTTTGCACCTCGGCCCGTCAGCAAACCCCCCCCCCCACAGCCTTGCTCTCAGACAGGGGCCTCAACCTCCTAAATGCTGAGGTGTGAAGGTTGCTCCAGAGGGTCTTTATCCAGGCTGCACAGCGTTTCACCAACACTGTGATTATGGCCAGCGACGTTTCTTTGTCTTCGGTGGAGTGGTAACAATATATTTCGGAAGATGGAGGAAAACGTCTAGACCGGATAAACGTGCTTTTCTAGGCCGGCTCGGAATCCACAGACTTGAGGAAATGGATTCAGTTAATACGACGGGTCGGGGGAAGATCCTGAGTTGTGTTTGTCTAAACATCCGTGATGGGAACGACAATAGATTACTGAAAGTGAAATCGGCGAGAGTGGGAAAGAGGAGCAGGCAAACTCGGATCCATGGCTGATGCTGCATGGCGGAGGTCATGATGGCGATGGCTGCGTTGAAACCAAGTTAGTCGAGATGGCCACCACTATTAGCTGCTAAGAAGAACTGGGTGGCGGTCTATTCTGGGTATTGATGAGTCACAAGTTAAACAGGAGGACCCTCCCCACCCACCCACCAAAAAACACACTGAATAGACGAGTGTGAACCTCAGCGCTCTTTAACGGTTTTACTGCAACGTAATCCTGTGAGAAGTGCCCCTACGAAGCCTGTCAACCCCAATTTAGCTACGATAATGAGACAACGGACTGATATCAGTCCGTTTTGACCCACGCAACTCGTCCACCCAACCAGTAACCAGTCTGAGTTGAGTATTCACAGAACGTTGAATCAGTTCATCTGGACGCCACATTTATTGATCAATAATCAATATGCGCGATGTGTCCAGAGCAACCGATTCAACTTCCTGGGATCCGTACCTGAGTTACTGAGCATGCACAGAGACATGAGCTGAGTATTCTTAGCATTGTGGTCAGCTCATGTCAGGTCCAAGTCCATGCAGCCACGTATTGGGCCTAACAATGAGCATCACGCTGCCTAATGCAGGGAACTGCCACACAGGAAGCTGAAGTCACATCCTGGAATTGACTCTGGAGATAACCCGTCATGACCTCACCATACTATTTCCTGTTTTTATGGTCGTACAAAGATGTTTCCGAAGTTGTTGATTCCCCCCCCCCTTTATTTTATGTTGTTGTTTATATGTTTGCAGGAGGCAAATGATTGCGATACGCATACTGTGCGTTTGCAGGGCAGGGAAGGGGGTCGGCTCTTTTTTTTTTTAACTTTTTCTGGTTCCAATCTGTAAAGAAATGGTTTAGAATGAAAACCTTCAAACAATTACTACACAACATTTATAGTTCACATTTTGAATTGACTATACTGGAAGTCAGCTGATCCCGTCTGTGATATAAGGCACAGAAACGGCCCAGAGCATTGTTACTGTTCCCATATAGTCGTGATAAAATCCTACAATCCCAAAAAAAAAAACCCACAAAATTACAGGGACATTTAACATTTAACAAACTGTAAAACTTTTTAAATTGATCTGGGATCGCAACCTAATTGGGCACTAGGCCTGGAGGTTTTGTTGTTTTTATGACTACTGCCTTCATTTCCAGGCGATCAGACTCCATTTTGCATGTAATTTAACAGACTGTACGTTAAGTCAACCAAAACCTGTCATTAGCATACCTTCATAATGGCCCAGGATTAATACAGGGATCGGGTCTGTTGTTTCACATGCTGAGGTACTGTACCGATGTCCTGATCGCAGTAAATCAGATTCACGACATGGAAAACAGTCATTTCCAGATGAGAGAGTTGCAATAGATAGGGTTTAAAGGTTAATGTCACAATAGCATCGTCACTAAAATGTTGGAAAAAAACCTACTTATCATGGAACTTGACACAAATCAAAGGTGTCAATTTGAAGCCGGAGCACAATTACACCTACACTATTAATTTTACTTTAGTTGTTTTTTTGTTTTTAATTTGAGTTCTGTTTAGAAGTTCTGTTTATCTCATATTTCAAATGGATAGCATATTGGGGTTATTTTCTCCCCACACACCGAGTGTCTGTTTGATTTGAAACTCTTGGCGGCACGGTGGCCAAGTGGTTAGCACTGTGGCCTCACAGCAAGAAGACCCTGGGTTCGAACACCCAGACCGTCCCAGGTCCTCTCTGTGTGGAGTTATGTTCTCCCCGTGTCTGGGTGGGTTTCCCCCGGATGTTCCGGTTTCCTCCCACCATCAAACAGACATGCGTGTTAGGGTTAATACTCCTGGCTGTGCCCCTGAGCAAGGCAATGGAAAGAAGAACTGGAGTTGGTCCCCGGGCGCTGCAGCTGCCCACTGCTCCTATTCAATAGGACGGCTTAAATGCAGAGAACACATTCTTTGTATGTATGTACAGTGGCAGTAAAGTATCTTCTTCTCTCTTCAATTATGTTTTCAGCCAAATCCTCAATAAATCTGCATTGATTTCACCTTTTTAACCTACATATCAAAGAATAAAGCTGACTGCCAAGAAAAACTGTCATAGAATAGAACAGAATAGAATAGAATAGAATACTCTTTATTAGTCATTTTGCACATACATACAAATGAAATGTACTCTCTGCATTTAACCCATCCTAGCTGTGTAGCCAGGAGCAGTGGGCAGCTGCAGCGCCCGGGGACCAACTCCAGTTATTTCTTCCTATTGCCTTGCTCAGGGGCACAGGCAGGAGGAACCCTAACATGCATGTCTGTTTGATGGTGAGAGGAAACCGGAGCACTCGGAGGAAACCCACAACACGGGGAGAACATGCAAACTCCACACAGGAAGGACCTGGGACGGCCTGGGGTTCGAGCCCAGGACCTTCTTGCTGTGAGGCAACAGCGCTAACCACTGGGCCACCATGCCGCCTATAAAGTTATTTACACACATATGCACATGTGCACACACACACTAAAAATCCTTCATTTGAATTGAAATCTTCGAGTCACTCATGACTCACAGACTCGACTGCAGCCATGCTGGCAGTAAGAGCACAAACACACTTATGAAGAGCATGTGTAAAACGACCCCGGAGCTGCTGGAGCGCTCAGTATAGTGTGAGTCAAGTCACATAAGCTGTCTGTCCCACAATAGCATCTGAGCCTCAGGTCTATTTCCACAAGTCTGCATCTCTACATCTCTCTCCACCGGCGCTATTTAAAGGTTCAGGGTTGTTCCATATGCCGGGGCCCACCCCGTTGGATGGCCTCAGACTCCAGTTCTTGGATAAGTCCGCTTGACCCTTGGGTTTGGGTAACACAAGGTTATACTACACCCTCGGCCTCCGACCCACCTGCCCACTGCCCTGACAGCCTCACACACACACACATTTGGCCCGGGATGACATTTTGTTTCTATGTGAAACTCCACACCACTGCTTTAAGCACCGATGACACCAGTAAGGCCTTAGATTTTAGCTGGATGTCACCACCACCTCTCTAGCATAAACTTATAACTGCTGTTCTTGTTCTCAGGGTTGTCTATAATGGGGACATTGGAGCTACACCTATATGAGTGGGATAATAATGGATATGTATGTGTATGTATGTATATGTATATATAATATGGTGACCCAGTGGTTAGCACTGTGCCCTCACAGCAAGAAGACCCTGGGTTCGAACCCCAGGCCATCCCAAATCCTTTCTGTGTGGAGTTTGCATGTTCTCCCCGTGTCTGCGTGGGTTTCCTCCGGGTGCTCCGGTTTCTTCCCACCATCAAAAAGACATGCATGTTAGGGTTAATACTCCTGTCTGTGCCCCTGAGCAAGGCAATAGGAAGAAAGAACTGGAGTTGGTCCCCGGGCGCTGCAGCTGCCCACTGCTCCTGTACAATAGGATGGGTTAAATGCAGAGAACAGATTGGTTGTAAGAACGGTATGACAGATAAAGTGGCTTTCTAGAACAGGCGGGGTCTGTTTGATGCCACCATGTGAGTAGTTCTGGGGAGATGTTTTACTGCTGTGTCATGTCTGGGCACCGCACCGCCATTATCCCCGAGTCACTGCCGTCTTTATAGTGTGTGTGAACAGGCACATTTTCTCCAGCCTTTGTGTTGCATTTAGGACCCCACTGTGACCTAGCATGTGATGATGATAAAGTGAAAGTTGGTTTGCAAAGCACATCTATTATTCATCCATTTGATTTGATTTGGGTCTTGCAATCTTCCCGAGCACATCAGTTGGGGTGAAATCGCTATCGTGAAGGGGCAGCTGCTCCCACGGGACAACCAAGACGGGCCCAGGGGGTCGTCCGGGTAGCATCGCAGTCGAATTATGAGGTGCGCTTGATATGTACAACTTGAAACTTTTCCCCCGCATGTCGTTGACATTGATCCATGGTAAATCTCACAGGCATTGCGAAAAATATGCCATTGCCAATCGCACATGCCAACATACAGGAAACTGGTGCGACCGCTACAGTAGAAACCGGAAGTCAGTGGACTACTGTTCTGCACAGAGCCGACTGGCCGTGTCTGTGGGTGGGAAGCCAGGTGTGGGTATGTGTCCTGGTCGCTGCACTAGCGCCTACACTGGTCGGTCAAGATGCCTGTTCAGGAGGAGGGGGTACTAGGGGGAATAACCTGATCCTCCCACGCGCTACATCCCCCTGGCGAAACTCCTCACTGTCAGGTGAAAAGAAGCGGCTGGCGACTCCACATGTGTCAGAGGAGGCATGTGGTAGTCTGCAGCCTTCCCCGGATCGGCAGAGGGGGTGGAGCAGTGACCGGGATGGCTCGGAAGAGTGGGGTAATTGGCCGGCTACGATTGGGGAGAAAAAGGGGGAAAATCAAAACGGAAAAGGGGGAGAAAAAAAGAAGGGTCCAGGGACAGATCGATGAGAGCATCATGGAACAGCTCTCTTTACCTTAAAACAACACTCCTGATTTATGCACATTACACAATAGAAGCGAATTTATTTAAGCAATGTCAGACGGTGACATTTTTGCACCGGTTAGGCAGGGAGCCATACAAGCTCGAGTCTGGCTTGTCTGGCTTGTTACAGACAGGTGGGAAATATTTTCATAAAGGTTTTTTTTTCCTTTTTTGAAATCAGCTGTCTTTTCCGGGCGGTGTGTAATCCAAATCGACTTGCATTTCTGTCTTTCAGGATTCCGTAAATGCTCTGGCACTTGATCTGGACTACCCTGCCCTGCGGAAAAACAAAAACATAGACGCCTTTCTGAGCCGATGTAAGTCGTGTCCCCTGCTGGCTGTGTGTGTGTACCGTGAGGACATGTCTGTGTCTCTCCCCAGCCCATGTGCTGTCTGTTAATGTTCAATCCTGCAGGAATCAACAGCTGCCCCCTTGTTTTCTACTGAACATGCATATCAGACTGCTGTTTTTCAGTGCACTTCACCACTGTATGCACACAAACCCCACCTAGACCTTTTTTGAGTTTGAGAAAGACGGTAAGAGAAGTAGATGAGCGGATTCGGTTGATCGGAACGAGACTTTTCCAAACTTTCTAGAACATCTCACACTGGATAGAAGCAGCCTTTGGTGTGCACATGATGCAGCGGTGGTGGTTGTGTCTCTGCAAGGCCATCGTATCCATAAGACACCTGCATGAGCACCAACTTCACCGCTCAGCCTATGGTGTTTTCTTTTTACCAGCAGAAATGTTGCTTCAGATCAAGCACACATCTTCTTTTTTTTATATATAATATATCACCAATTGTTCTGTCCTGGTTCCAAAGGCCAGCCACATGTACAGGGTTTGAAAACGACCACCAGTGACCAACATGCTTGTGCATTTTGGCTGCGAGTGGAAGCTGCGAGTGGAAGGTTAGTTGTTCCCATGGGCAACTCGAGCAGATATTTAACCACTTCTTCCGCAACAGAATTAATTTAGAACATGACCCTTGAATTCATGTGCCATGGTGGCCAGCTAGTGAGAACCTTTCATGCCCGGCATATTCAGCTGTAGAGCAACAGCTGAGTCTGACCCCTCCACGTCCCCGCCGCTAACACCCGACCTCCCTCTTTGAAGTGAACGGTCAGAGTTTGACCTTAGTGTTGTGTGTGTGTGTGTGTGTGTGTGTGTGTGTGTGTGTTTCCTGCAGATGAGAAGGCGGTGGATCAGCTCCGAGAGCTGCAGGTGAAGCTTGAGGACTTCGACAGAGTGAAGCTGATTGGGAGAGGAGCTTATGGAGAAGTGCAACTGGTGAGATGTTTTTTTTTTTTTTCTTCCTCTTCTTTTTGATACTACCACTACTTTTGGCTGCTCCCTTTGGGGGAGCGACAGCGTCAGCGACAGCGGATCATCTGTTTCCATCTCTTCCTGTCCTCTGCATCTTCCTCTGTCACACCAGCCACTTGCATGTCCTCTCTCACCACTTTCGTCTTCTTCTTTCCTCTTTTTTGATAAGGATCCTCAAATGACTGTGTTGTGTTTAAAGTTGGATTCCGTGGGGCGTTCGGGTAGCATAGCAGTCTATTCCATTGACTACCAATAGGGGAACGGCGGTTTGAATCCCCGTGTTTCCTCCAGCTTGGTCGGATGTCTCTACAAACACAATTGGCTGTGTCTGCGGGTCGAAGCCGGATGTAGGTATGTGTCCTGGTCGCTGCACTAGCACTTCCTCTGGTCAGTCAGGGCGCCTGTTCAGAGGGGAGGGGGAACTGGGGGGAATAGTGTGATCCTTCCACGCACTACGTCCCCCTGGCAAAACTCCTCACTGTCAGGTGAAAAGAAGCGGCTGGCGACTCCACATGTATCGAAGGTGGCATGTGGTAGTCAGCAGAGGGAGTGGAGCAGCGACCAGGACGGCTTGGAAGAGTGGGGTAATTGGACGGGTACAACTGGGGCGAAAAAAGGGGGAAAAATCCCCCCCCCCCTCCAAAAAAAAGTTGGATTCCATCCTGGGGCAGCACAGTGGCACAGTGGTTAGCGAGCGGTCACCTCACAGCAGGGTCCTGGGTTCGAACCCCGGGGTTGTCCAACCTTAGGGGTCACCCCAGGTTGTCCTCTGTGTGGAGATTGCATGTTCTCCCCATGTCTGTGTGGGTTTCCTCCGGGTGCTCCGGTTTCCTCCCACAGTCCCAAGACATGTAGGTGAATCGGCCGTACTAAATTGGCGCTAGGTGTGAATTTGTCAGCCCTGTGATGGCCTGGCGGCCTGTCCAGGGGTGTCTCCCCACCTGCCGCCCAATGACTGCTGGGATAGACTCCAGCATCCTGCGACACGACTTCGGCAGCTTGGATTGATGGATGGATTCCATCCTCAATTTTACCCATTCACTGTTCACTGCACCCTTTTACCATGTTCAAAGCTGCACCAGTGCAGTTTACCCACTGGCACAGGGGAGAGGATTATCTATGTGCAGTATACATGAAGTATACATAAAGTACACAATATATACATTTAGTTGATAGTTACAACAAAATATTGACGAACTATGCATCAAAGAAAGGGGGAGCAACATAAAGATAATTGAACTGAAGAAAAATACATTAGTTATACATAAACTACTGTCAGGACTTGAACAGTGATGGATGTCTTTCTTCACAATGTGGAGAAAGACATAAACTGACTGAGCGTTTTCCTGGCAGCGTTTGTCTTTAAGGGCTCCCAGGTCTCTGCCACTTGTGTTTTTGAAGCCTGGATCTTCCATCCAGTGTGCGTCTGTGTTGTGCGGACGAGTTTAGACAGGCCTGGTGTGTAGGAGAGGGTGAGATTGCTTCCGTCTTGCTTCCTGCGGAGGCGGTGGGGCATGGGGGCGCTGGGTGTTGGTGTTTCAACCCTGTGTAAGCACGTCTTCCTATGGGTTTGTGTCTATTATTATAGGATTCTCGCACTCTCTCTCACACTATCTTGGCGATCATGACCATCCAGCGATGTCTGGGTCGTATTAATACACGCCACCGTTATCGTTCCTGGTATACGAACGTCTCGTCTTCTTACCTTGCCCTTCTCTGCCGTAGGTCCGTCACAAGGTGTCTCAGAGGGTGTACGCCATGAAGCAGCTCAGCAAGTTTGAGATGATCAAACGCTCAGACTCCGCCTTCTTCTGGGAGGAGAGGGACATCATGGCCTTCTCCAACAGCCCCTGGGTGGTCCAGGTGAGGAGAATCCGTTTGCTTATGGGCACACCTAGATTAAGTGCGCACAAAAGTATGCGTGAAAAATGATAAATGCGTTCGTTCTCTTTTTTTCATTCTCTGAACCCAAAACATTCCCTTTTTTCCACAAAACAAACACATTTTCCCATTGAGTTCAAAAACAACTACATAAATTTGCTGATTTAATGGTGCTGTTTCTATTACGTTTTACACTTGTTGTGCAGTCGCCATTTTTTATGCTCCACTACTTCACAATAGCATTTTCTGGTTTTCACCATAAACCACAAATGTGCCCATTTGGCTGCAGATAATAACCAGGAAATGACTTCTTGCATGGAAACTGCTTCATAAATGAAGTGCATGCTGAATTAAGAGCGTTTAGTGAATTCACAAGTTTTTCTGTTTTGGGTTAATTTTCCACACATACTGCTGCCCACCATTGTAGTGAATTCAGGGGGCCGCTGGGAAACCGCCGCAGCCGGGAACTGAACCCGGATTGCCCACAACACAGGCGACTGCGCGAACTAGTCAACTAAAGGGTCTGACCCGTTAGCCAAGGGCTAGTGAGTCTAGTCATCTGTGGTTGTTACACTACCCCCCCTCCTTCGGGAAGCACATCCCCGTGCTTCAGCATATCAGCTCCCTCACACCTCTGGGTGTACGTGCTTCCGATGGCCTCCCGGTCTTACCATCCCACTGTTGACACCAATGCAGTGAATTCGGGGCAGCCGGGAAGCGAACCCGGGCAACTGCGCTAACCAGTCAAAGGGTCCAACCCGTTAGCCAACGAGCTAGCGAGTCTAATCTCTCTCTCTCTCTCTCTCACACACACACACACACACACACACACACACACACACACACACACACACACATACACTGACACACACACACACAATTAAAAGTATTCACTTGCGGGGCGCCCCGGTGGCTCACCTCATACACCATATACCATATAAGGCAGAGTCAAGTCAAGTCAGTTTTATTTCTATAGCCCAAAATCACAAATTGAGTCCTTACCACGGCGGCCTGGGTTCGAATCCGGCCCGGGCCCTTTGCTGCATGCCATGCCCGCTCTCTCCCCTGCCTTTCCTGTCTCTCTCTGCTATCGCTATCAAATAAAGGTGGAAAATGTCAAACAAAACTCTTCACTGGCAACCGCTGAATTAAAAGACTAACAGAAACCCTTTGTCCCTGCTGCACAGTGCTGTTACCCACTTTTACATGAACTAAACAATGTTTTGATAGCTGTGTGGCCCTGTTGCGCACACACACACACACACACACACACACACACACACACACACACACACACACACAATTGAGTACTCTCCGTTTTGACCATGCAGTTTCCTCCCCGCCCTTTGCCATGTCTCTATCAGTCCATATCACAGTTGTTTAATGTGCTGCCCGGCATCTACCTCAGCTCTGTAGGACTTAGGTGTGCTTAACAAGTGGAATTGATAAGGGATATCAGCATTACTCTGGTCAGTTTATTAGTTTATGTAGTTCATGGAAAAACAATTACTCCAAATCCGTCATGATACGAGTATAGTTCAACAACCTTGCATTGGAATATGACTGCATTCCTTGGCCAGGGTGTCTTATCTCTTCACCGATCTGCACTTTGACAAGGCAGTCATTACCTGTACATGGATGAGGTCATCAAGTGGGTGGCATGCACAAACGCTGGCACAACCCAACTATGTAATCATGTCTACGTCAAAATTCTGACATCCTGTGTGATTGTTCATCTATTTGGAGCAATGGTGTATGACTTGGTTGAATCGATTGTATTTCCCAGTTGTGCTGCTCTTTCCAAGATGACCGTCACCTCTACATGGTGATGGAGTTCATGCCTGGAGGAGACCTGGTCACCCTAACTATGAACTATGACATGCCAGAGAAGTGGGCACGCTTCTACACGGCCGAAGTGGTGCTGGCGCTGGATGCCATCCACTCCATGGGTTTCATTCACCGGGACGTGAAGCCTGACAACATGCTGCTGGACCAGCTTGGACATCTCAAGCTCGCCGACTTTGGCACGTGTATGAAGATGGACACGGTGGGTAGTTTTTATTTATTTTTTTAGCTCTTGTGTTTTTCAATGTTTTCAAATGCCTTGAATCGCTTAAATTTCAAGAGATTCAATCCCAAACTGTAAAGTTTCACTTGCTACTGATAAACATGTCTTGATGCATGCTCAGTAACGTTGTATCCGGATGAACTGATTCAACCTTCTTTGATCCTACTGATGATTTGTTGCCAATCATGTCACTCTTGATGTGATTTAAGAATCTTTCTGCTCTGAAAGAGCATCAGCTGGTGATCTCTGAAGGAGATTGTTTCCTGAATTGACTGAATTTCAAAAAAATGACCTGATCCCACCCCCTGATCCCAAACCCTGTCTCAACAATCTCGTCCGTCCCCCCCTCTGCTGACACTCTGCTTTGTGTTGGTGCTCTAGTGCACCACCTAGTGTTCAGACTGATGGGTTTGCAGTCTTGTTATAACATGGTGGTTCAGCTGGCTTTTAGAGGTTATTGTGATAAATATTGGTTTCAGAAAGCGTTTTTCCACCCGTTTGTTTTTACGTCAGTTTTTTTATGTTTGGAGAAAGGTTGCATGTATTGAAGTGGGCTACTTAACCTGGAATGTCATTATTTCCAACCCCTATTACAAAAAAAAAAGAAAATTGTTATAAAAGCCCCATGTTTTAGGAAATGGGGTTTGCCTATTCTTGGAATTTATTGGGCGCTATGAAATAACATTGGCGTGTTGGGAAATAACTAAGTGTGTGCTACATCCGATTTATGTGGTGTTTAATCAGGAAAAACGTACAAGACGAAACAAGCCACTCAGAATTGGTCCTATATGTTACGTCACCTGGGCTCTTGTGAAATCAGCCAGTCATTTCCACCTAAGTCGTTCGGTTAAACCCACCCTGGGTGAACGTCTCTTGAGAGCCAGGTAACACTCGTCTTACACTCATCACTGTCTCTGGGATGATTTGTGTAACTAATGATTTGCAACATGACAAGTAAAGCTTGTCATGTCAAGTTGGCTGTCAGACAGCAAAGGGATCTTTGAATGTTCTTGCGAAGGATGAGGGGAGCTGGAGGAAATTGTGAAAATTCATGTGCGGTGAACACCGAGCAGCCACCACAGTGTGGTATGCACAGCTCACTTCTCCACTGACTGCCTTTTAAACAAGGCACAGCTCAATCCTGCATTTACAGCAGAACGTGCTGGGATGGATGCCCATCACTCAGACTCCCAATCAGGGCAGTGAATAATGAGTATGTGGGAGGGAAAAAAAAGTACTATGCTGACAGGAAATGGCTCATCCAGTCCAAGAAAAGAGGTGGATAATCATCCTTCCATTATCCAAACCGCTTATCCTGCTCAGGGTCACGAGGATGCTGGAGCCTATCCAAGCAGCCATTGTGCAGCAGGCGAGGAGACACCCTGGACAGGCCGCCAGTCCATCACAGGGTCCACACACACACACACACACACACACACACACACACACACACACACACACACACACACACACACACACACACACACACACATTCACACCTAGGGACAATTTAGTATGGCTGATTCACCTGACCTACATGCCTTTGGACTGTGGGAGGAAACCAGAGCACCCAGAGGAAACCCACGCAGACACGGGGAAAACATGCAAACTCCACACAGAGGATAACCCGGGACAACTTCCAAGGTTTGACTACCCTGGGGCTCGAACCCGGGACCCTCCTGCTGTGAGGCGACCGTGCTAACCACTGCACCACCGTGCACCAAGTTTTAAAAATAATTTTAAAAAGTTTTAAAAATACTGTTGAAATAGGTGGATAATCGGTTTAGGAAAACTGGGACAATGTAGTACCTTTTTTTTAAAGAAGTCAAAGCAAAATTAGCTCTGTATTTTGGCCCAACTATATAGACACTTTATATACCCATAATGTGTGTGTGTGTGTGTGTGTGTGTGTGTGTGTGTGTGTGTGTGTGTGTGTGTGTGTGTGTGTGTGTGTGTGTGTGTGTGTGTGTGTGTGTGTTTGGAATCAAGGGGTACATGTGAATAAAATGACATGATTCACTCTGTCCCTGGTGAAATATCATGCCATCTCTGGGTTTGCCTATGTGTTTCCCCAGACTCGCTCACCATTTTTTAAACATCTCTTTCATCTCTCTCTTTCTATTTGTCTGGCCTACTCTGTCCTCTATCACTCCATCCACAGACTGGCATGGTGCACTGTGACACAGCGGTGGGCACACCAGACTACATCTCCCCTGAGGTTCTCAAATCCCAAGGAGGGGACGGTTACTATGGCCGCGAGTGTGACTGGTGGTCCGTGGGTGTCTTCATCTTTGAGATGCTGGTCGGTGAGTAAGCTGCATCCAGGGGGCCATGTTTAATACTTACCCACACATCGGATCTGATATAATAGTCCTTTGTGATATTTCGAGCTTGTGCGGTGGTGTGGGGTAGAGACCGGGTACGTGTCCCTATGGTTATGAAACAGGCACCACTCGTCACAGACCATTCATTGAAATCAGGAATCAGGAACACTTTGTTTGTCATTTCATTTCATGGACTTGCGTCCATGAAATATAGTTTCCCCCAGGTCACAGCAGTGCAACACAAAGACAAAAACACAAAACCAAACTACAAGAACAGACATAAAAAAAAATCACTGTCACAGCAGTCTAAACATCGGCTTGGTGTCAATGCAGTTGCCCACTGGGGACCGAGGTTCGCGCCCCGGTCTCGTCAGATCCGACCATGGCTGGACTCGATGAAGCAGCAATAATTGGCAACGCTGTCTTCGGGAGGGGGGCGGAGTCGGCTTGTGTTCGTCACATGAAAGCGTCTCTGTGTGTGTGGGGAAAAAGCAGTGGTTCGGCCTGGATTCACCTTGTCACGGAAGTGGCGAGGTGTCTCCTTCGAGATTGCCGGCCGGAGAGATGCAGTTGTTGAACACATGCAGTACGAGGGTGGGTGTTTGAACTAAAATAGGGATCGATTGGCCACTAAATTGGGAGGAAAAAAAAGGGGAAAATCAGGGGGAAAAAATCACTGTCCTGGAGAACGAACACTAGCCAATGACCGTCGGAACTGCCGGTCTGCATGGGCTAGCAGTTAGCTTAGCCTGCCCTGCTTCCGTGTCCTGTCAGACCACCCTCGGTGTTTTCTCTTCGGGTGCAGCTCCAGGTAGGGCTGTGGTCCTTGGGCCCACAGAACGCGGCAGACCAGGCTCCCTCAGCTGATCCAATGTCAGGTCTCCCAGCCAGACACCTTCGACACACCTCCCTGCACTCCACATGACGACACTAAAAACACAGTCTACGCTAGGCGAGGCCGCTGCAGACCGCCCTCGGTGTTATCAGAACAGCCGGTCTGCATGGGCTAGCAGTTAGCTTAGCCTGCCCTCTTCTGCATCCTGTCAGACCGCCCTCGGTGTTATCAGAACTGCCGGTCTGCATGGGCTAGTAGTTAGCTTAGCCTGCACCGCGTCCGCATCCTGTCAGACCGCCCTCGGTGTTACCTCTTCGAGTGCAGCTCCAGGCAGGGCCGTGGTCTCTGGGCCCACAGGACCCACAGGAAATTGGCCACTGACACCTTCCTGAAGCTCAGTAATACATTCTGGTGCTCCAAAACCAACCCACTGCCAACAGTCGTCAAAACCACTTTCAACTAAACTACCTTGTATCAACACTTAGATTATTATTCCTTACAGGAAGTAGGAACGATGCATATATTTCATTTGTCAAATTGGGCGCATGCTTGTTGTCTGATCGATCAGTTTTTTGAAAGTTAAGTATCAATATTCCTTCTTAAAGGTGAAACTCCCTTTTACGCCGAGTCCCTGGTAGGAACGTATGGAAAGATCATGGACCACAAGAACTCCCTCAGCTTCCCAGACGACATAGAGATGTCTAAGGATGCTAAAGATCTCATCTGTGCCTTTCTATCTGACAGGTATGTATGTAGAAGTCTGTATTACTGTAGAAGCCACAAATGAACACAAACTCACCCTTTTCTCACTGCTGCCGAGTTACTGTTTAATGTTGGCTTTGTTCAAAGAAACCGCTGAATTAGCATTTTTTACATCTCAATAGACGGTAACAAGCATACAAATCCTGGACTAATTAAATATGGCAAAAACAAAATGAAATGTTGGAACGACTCGTACTGTAGACAAAGGATATTTGGGGATCGAGACGTGCACAGAGGAAAAGCTAACAAACGTGGGTGGCACGAAGGCCTCGGCACCTTCAGAAACTTTGAAATGCCCTTATTGAGTTTTCAATGTGTGACACTCACAGTTTTCAAAGACTCACAGTAGGTATGTGACCCGCCAATCTGAGGTGACCCCTAAATTCACACTGGTCTGCGGGGGCCACACTTGAAAGGGGAGCTGCAAAAGAGGAACAGTGTGAAGAGCGGGGTAGCGTTGAGAGGCTCGGGGTCGTTTAATTTTCGACGACTGCAAAGGAGCAAAGCACAGTTCGGCCCTTTAGCGAAATGATTCAGAATGAGCCCTCCATCCTTCACCGGTGGATTTTAGTTCGACGTTATGTTTTGAATTGACTGGACCTTAATGGACCTTAAATCCGCCTTTGCGTTCATATTTCAATCCCACCAGGATAGCTGGTGATACCCAACAGTACTTCTCATACTGGTTCCTCTTCTCCTGCTGATGTGATGAAGTTCATGAACCTCTTCCACCCTCATGCCATTTTTCACTCTTACATCATTCTGGGGTCATGGTGGAGTTTTTTTTATGTATTGTATTCGTATCCTATATCTATCATATTAGTGCTACTATAATATGAGTGGCGGGGGGTGGGGGGGGGGGGTTATTGAGGGTTGGACATGTTGGTTCGTAGCCCATCCCCCTGGTGGAGACTACTTGTTGACATTAGTATCCCTGCCCAGGAGGGTTCAGTCAAACACGGGCCCTTTCTGCTACAGCACAGAGAGGCCTTTCATTCTCCTCCGCCCAGTTTATTTACATTCTCACTCTCTATTCTCTCACCACAGCCAGACTCTCACATGCACACATGTACACCCATGCGCACGCACACGCACGCACACACACACACACACACACACACACACACACACACACACATACCTTGCACACAGCCCAGTACACCCCTTCATGGCTTTACCCACGTAATCTGTCACTGCCGCCCACTCTCACTGACTCATGCGTTGACTCAATTTCTCATCCCTGCAGCCGCTACATCCTCTCATTTTGAGACCTCCGTCTCACTCGCCCGGCGTGTTTTTAATTAGTCCCCTTTTGTCATTTTCTACTTTTACTATTCCTGGTGCCATTTTCCATTTCTCCATCCCCTCCTCTCTGTCACTCTCTCCGTTATCCCTCCAGCAGTATCCTGCCTGTTGAGACCAGCCCTGTATGTCTGGCACGCTTCTGTTGTTTTTTTCTAGGGGGGGGGGTTGACCCCCCCGGGCTCTCTGTCTCTCTCTCTGGTCTCTCTCTCTCACTCTGTGCTCTCTCTCTCTCTCTCTCTCTCTCTCTCTCTCTCTCTCTCTGTGTGTGCTCTCTCTCTCTTCCTCTTGGCTGGGTCTGGAATGTCCCACACGTGGCAGGCCCAAACTGCCGCACCCCTCCAGCCAGCCTTGTACCCACTAGAGAGAGAGAGAGAGAGAGAGAGAGAGAGAGAGAGAGAGCGAGAGAGAGAGCGAGAGAGAGAGAGAAGGATGTGTAAAGAGTTGTGGAGCAAGAGAGAGGAGGGAGGGGAAAATAGTATACGAGTCGCTCAGTGTTGTTGATGTTTGTCTTCTGCTCTGTGGCCCCGCTGCCCCTCGCTATACGCTTTCTCTCTCTCTCTCTCCCTCTCTCTCTCTCGCACTGTCTCAACTTCGCCGGCTTCTCTGCCCACCTCGATCTCGATTATCTCAGCTTCGTCGCTCCCGCAGGCTGTAAACGCGTCTGAGGTGTGTCCAGTGTCCGCCAGTGGTCATGTGGCTGTCCATCCTGGTCAGCCGAGGGACTGTGGTCAGCGCCTAGCGGTTGGTCCGCTAGGTGGACCAAAGGGAGGGGGAGGGGGAGGGGGGAGGCAGGAGCGCGAGCGCGGCGCTCGGTCGTACTTGCTCTCTGACCGCTTGGCGCTGTTGCTATGTACAGGGAGGTGCGTCTGGGGCGCAGCGGAGTGGACGAGATCAAACGCCACCCCTTCTTCAAGAACGACCAGTGGACCTTTGACAACATCCGAGAGAGTAAGTTTG
Organism: Lampris incognitus; assembly: GCF_029633865.1. Classification (NCBI taxonomy): domain Eukaryota; kingdom Metazoa; phylum Chordata; class Actinopteri; order Lampriformes; family Lampridae; genus Lampris; species Lampris incognitus. Next base: position 16,439,265 of record NC_079225.1, on the reverse strand, counting down.
TGTTTGCTTATTTGTGTGCCTTACTTGCATGTGTGACAACTTTTTTGAATCTAGTAATTCATTTTTCAACCCCAGGAGTGCAGATTTTGCCATTCTCGCAAATGTTGAATATGTTCTCCATGACGGTTGTTATTATTATCGTCATTATTATCATTAGTAGTATTAGTAGTAGTACTTCTTCTTGTCTATTTCTGCCAAGGTCTGTTTCTTGCAAGCCATCAGACATCATACTATACTTTCTATCTCTTAAGGTCTCCCATTAAGCTTACAGTTTTATAGATGTTCTCCAGATGTTCTCCTCTGCTATCTTGGATGTATGAGTCAATGTGCAAAACAGCAAAACATATGGAATAACTCGGCATCCGGGCACTTGTCCAGGAGTTAAACTGAGATCATTACACAGAAAACACACACCACACTGTACAGTACTGTTGCGTTATTTGGATGATAAGGTACTGATGCATGTCAACGGGTGAGTCTGATGTTGAGTGACATCTTGAGAAAGATGTCATAGTCTTGTTTAGTGCAACAGGTAGAGCATCCCTCTTAAGCTGCATGATACGAGGTTCCCCATCTCTGATGCCTGAGGATACCATGAGGCATTACAGATCAATCCATCCACCCATACTTGACGAGATCTTTTAAAGGTGTACAGTATTCGAGGCATACCTGGAAAACAAGTCCTCTGCACCTTTTAGTGAGAGTGGCGTTCGCAGTGTGTTCATGTCACATTGTGTATTGTGACGAGAACCTTATTGGGCTGCATCAGATCAGTATGGCCCTAAAAGAGCGGAAGCGAAGAAGGGAAGGAAAGAAGAAAAAAAAGGAAAGGGGGGGACTTATAAGGAATTCAATCGGGACCTCTGTGTATAATTACATGCAGGCCCCCCCCCCTTGCCTCTCTCCCCCCTTTGCTTCACCTGGGTTTGATTAAGACAAGATAGATGGCTTCTGATGCAAAGCCCGGGCCGTGGACCGCTAAACCACTACTGTGCCACCACCGCACAAATCAAATTTATATGCATGTGTGCACGTGTCCATTATGCACTTTCCCCAAGTTTTGTGTGTGTGTGCGTGTGTGTGTGTGTGGTGTGGGTGCATGCATATGTGTGCACTTAGCAAATAGGACACACGTGCAAACACACACACAGCACTGTTTTCATTGCATAGAGGAGCGTGTCCCCCATGTGTCGGTTATGAGTGACATGGCTCCCTGCTGTGTGTGGCCCGGAGACGGAGCTCAATTCAAGGCTTTATTGTCTGTGGTTGCTCTATCGATCTAAGATCCTCCATGCTGCCTCCATGTTTAAAAAGCAGAGCCTCGTTTAATTTTCCCAAAATAAACCTTCGGCATGCGGGAAGGGCCTTGGAGGCAGTCTCATGTGGATGATGGATGGATGGATGGATGGATGAGTGGATGGATGGCTAGAAGGGATTGGCGGCATCCCCCCCCTAGGAGCGGGCGGGGCAGGGTGTGCGGCCTGTGTGGATTGGCCTAATGAGAGGGGCGCCCCAGATTGAGGGTTGCTCCTTCTCTCTCACTCTCACTGTGGCCGCGGCTGCCTGTCATTAGCAGTCCGCTATCAGAGAGCATGCCGGAAGTCGTGCCACAAGGCCTTCCATGGAGCAGCCCGCGTCTCTCTCTCTCTGTCTCGCCGCACTTTGGGTTTTCTTCTTTCTATTCCTTTTCTACTTTCCCTTCGTTTGTTTCGTTCCCCCCCACTTGATCCGTCCCTCTCCGACATTATGTGCCATTTTGCGAGTCGCACTCGGCACAGTGAGGGGTGTGCGCTCTCAGCTGGAAGCCGCAGGTCCATCCGCTTTCAGGGACTGGATTCAGAATGCAACCTCATGTCTCAGTCAGGCATCACTAACGGGTTAAGGAGGCAGCTCGCTTTCCTCCGATTGGACCTTTGACACACTTAAGTCTCGCCTGCTGTGCAAGGTCCTTTTTTAAAGAGTGGCCGCTGCTCAGCGGCGGAGAAAGAAGGAGCGTTCTCTCCTGGTGTATGTTTAGACTGCGCCCGTGAAAGGTGCAGTGTGTGGGGCACAAAGCGGGTACTGTAGGGGGAGAAGGAGGTGGTGTCAGCCTCACGCCAGCCTGTGGAGAGCTCGGTTCTGTCGGCACACGGTATGCCCAAAAACACTGAAAAGTACATAGTGAGTGATTACTGTGGTGAGCAGGAACTGTTGAGGAATTTGAGCTGTAGTAACCCGTGGTGTTTTTAGGAGTGTCTCTTAATTGCAAACTAATTTACAAGTGTGTTTGGTTGATGTAAGACATCTTCTCCGCTCTTTTCCATTTCTGACTTCCTCCGTTGCTTTCTCTCTCTCTCTCTCTCTCTCTCTCTCTCTCTCTCTCTCTCTCTCTGGGCTCGCCTTCTACTTTCTCTCTGGGCTCTCTCTCTCTCTCTCTCTGGGCTCTCTCTCTCTCTCTCTCTCTCTCTCTCTCTCTCTCTCTCTCTCTCTCTCTCTCTCTCTCTCTCTCTCTCTCCTCTCTCTCTCTCTCTCTCTCTCTCTCTCTCTCTCTCTCTCTCCCTCTCTCTCCCCCAGCTGTGGCCCCGGTGGTGCCAGAACTAAGCAGTGACATAGACACCAGTAACTTTGATGAGATAGAGGATGATAAAAGCGATGCTGAGACCTTCCCTCCACCCAGGGCCTTTGTCGGCAACCAGCTTCCATTTGTCGGCTTTACTTACTTCAAGGAAGACCAGTAAGATTTTTTTAAAAACATTTTTTGTATAATAATATTGTCTTCAAAGTATTACATTTGGTTTCTGCCACGTAGTTCCTTTTTTCCCCCCACTAATGACACCTTTACCCACGGTGTATTTTTCTTATGTTTGGGATTCAAGCCCGCGGCACATTCATTAGTGATATTGAAATTTCAGCTCCACTTTCACAGCAGGAGGAAACGTCTCTCGTGTGTTTCATCCTCTGTGAGGCTGGTCTGCAGTCTCAGCATATGAGCTTGAGGTCAGCCCCCGTGCCTGAAAGCTTGAGAGAGACTAAGGAAGGTGGCTTCATACCCATTTGCCTTCATACCGCCTCACACCAGTAAGACACCGCGCGTCTGTTCCAGCTCCACACAGCTGCCTTGTTATAGTGAGTGCCCTTTTCCGCTAAGACCCCTCCGCTCACCATGAAGCCTGGTGCCTTGATCCTGGCCTTGATCAGGAAAATGTAATGGAAAAACTGATGCGGCTCCCCTGGTTTAATCACCAGTGTCTCAGAAGAAAGCAATCTTCAGCCGCGCGCATCTGGGAAGCCGACGGTCCCGCCGAGGGATCTGATCTGTTAAAAATAATCACTCGGTGTATACGCCCCAACAACGACCAATTTAGGTCGAAACCTCGCCATTTTAAAGTCCAGCGGGAGCATCCGTCCAGTGTGTGGGTAACTTATATTCTCACCTCAGTATTTTAATTCCTCACTTTCTGCATCCGGCGTCTACTCGATGTTAATGGATTAGGACACAACGCCTCCTTGGTGGCCTTCATCCTGCCCGTTGCAGGACGTGTCACTCGGTTGCCGAGGGTGGGTCCTGTGAGGGAAAGGGAAATTGGCATGGGTGGGAAAATACACCTCAGGTTAACTTAATCACAGGCACCTCTCCCTCTCTCTTCCTCTCTCCCTCGTTCTCTCAGGCTGCTGAGAGGAAATAAAGGCAGCTCTGTGGAGGATTGCGAGGACTGCGGGGATAGCGCCGAGGAAAAGGAGTACTGCTCCGACAGTAAAAGAGAGGTAGGTGTTTTCCTAGTTGTGCCATATGCGTGTTTGCTGCACTGCGGATACTAAAACCAGAGACGGACCGTAATTCTATGTTCACGTTTGTGAGATTTATTCCTTCAACCCGAGGACAGGTTAATGTAAATGAACTGTTTCCCCAAAGGCAGGGAGAAAGTCAAGAAGTTTGTCCTGCCCCCCCCCCCCAACCTCACTCCAAACTATGCGGCCGTGAATGCAGTAACGAGATAGAAAATAAGACTACCCAGAATAGTTGCTTTGAAGCCAAGGCTATATTTGTTTTGGTCCACATTTTACAGCATCGCCACACTGTATAGTTTGTTTTTTGTTTTTGTTTTTTTTGGGTGTCAAGTCACCAACCAAACATCTTATTTTTCTGCAAAAGTTAATGTCCTGTTGTAAGCCAACAAAACAACTCCGGGGGCAGGGGGGGTTTGTTTTCGGCTGTGGAAAAACACGGTCAGTCACGTGGTCTTCTCGGTACCTGAATAGCACGTACATTCCCAAGCGAGGCAGGGTTCCCCTTAACCTTTAGCAGGTGAATAGAAGGAACGGATGAATGATGGCCTGTAGCGGCCCACCGTGTTTTTCACCTTTCACCGCTCTTCCTCTCTGACCAGCTGCAGAAAAAGCTACACCGGCTGGAGGAGCAGCTCAACCATGAGATGCAGGCCAAAGATGGCTGGGAACAGAAGTGCAAGTATGGACCGATAACACTCCCAGGCACATAAGCACTGAAGAATAACACCAGTTGTTTCTAGATAGAAGTTTGATAACACTTTCCCCGTAATACTTGTTTCTCTGCCCGCTGTGCTGTGGATGAAATAATGTTTTCCTTCTTCAGTTTATCATCACACCGTCATCTGTGTTAAATTTAGACTTTCCCAAATGCCATTAAACTGAGAGTGTACTTTTTTATTTTTTTTCTCTTTGCAACGAGACCAAGAAATGTGTTGGAAATATCTCACAGGATTTCAACATTTTTAAAGAAGTTAGAAATTTTGTGACTGTTTTTGAGGCCTTAAATTTGACTCTAATAGCAAAAACCTGCACACCCTGTTGGAGATGTTGCTTTCTGATACTACATACTAGGTCATAACATATGTGGGTGTCTGGGTGGCGTGGCGGTCGATTCCATTGTCTACTAACATGGGGAATGCCAGTTCAAATCCCTACAGACATAATTGGCTGTGTCTGCGAGTGGCAAGCCAGATGTGGCTATGTGTCCTGGTTGCTGCACTAGCGCCTCCTCTGGTCGGTCGGGGGGGAAGGGGGAACTGGGGGGAATAGCGGGATCCCCCCACGCGCTATGTCCCCCTGGTGAAACTCCTCACCGTCAGTTGAAAAGAAGTGGCTGGCGACTCCACATGTATCAGAGGAGGCATGTGGTAGTCTGCAGCCCTTCCCGGCTCGGCAGAGGGGGTGGAGCAGCAACCGGGTGGCTCGGAAGAGGGGGTAATTGGGGAGAAAAATTGAGGAAAAATCCAAAAAGAAAAAAAGAACAGAAAACATAACATATGTTGTTGGACTCTGTTTGCTTCCCGCTCAGCATTGACATCACAACCTTTTGCTGTGCAGGCTTTGTTAATGGCAAAAACAGTACTTTATGTTATACGACCTCAGTTAATTGGATTAACTGGGGCGTATAATCCAGTTTTTCTTAATACACCGGTGTTAAACAATTCACACACTGGGAATTATGATGGTCCTGATGCACACAGCTGCTGTCTGCCCCACTTCTACCAATGTTTTGGTCAGACTTTGTAAGACTTTGTTCATTATATTACTTGCGAATGAGAAAACCAGCCGATGCCACGTTGCTTTTCCATTTGAGGCTTTCAATTGTCTCCATTTCTCAAACAAATTTAAAAAAAAAAAAAATTTCCCGCCTTTTTCTTCCCAACTGCATCGGGCCAATTACCTTACTATTCCGAGCTGTCCCGGTCGCTGCTCCACCCCCTCTGCCGATCCGGGGAGGGCTGCACCAGCTGCTTCTTCACCTGACAGTGAGGAGTTTCGCCAGGGGGATGTAGCGCAGGGGAGAACGACGCTATTCCCCCCCAGTTCCCCTCCCCCCTGAACAGGCATCCTGGCCGACCAGAGGAGGCGCTAGTGCAGCGACCAGGACACATGCCCACATTCGGCTTCCCATCGCAGACACGGCCAATTGTGTCCGTAGGGACGCCTGACAAAGCCGGAGGTAACACAGGGATTCGAATCGGCGATCCCCGTGTTGCAAGGCAACAGAATAGACCGCTACGCTACCCGGACCCCTCGGATTGTGTTTTTGATGTACTTGGATGGTTGTTTGGATTTAAGGACTGGTTCTGGTGTCTAAAAATCATCGGCTGTCTTGAAGCTTGGGGTAAAGATATTGGGGTAAAGAAAGCCTGCCTTCTCATTACCCTGTACAGCCAATAGAAGAAGAAAAAAAACCCAGCCAAAACTGAAATGGTGAGCTTTATGGATTTGAATCTGAAACTGCATTGAGGCCAGAGTACCTCTCTATCAGCCAGACACTTGTTCTGCTCCCATTGGATGTGACTGAGAAATGAGTGTAACATTGTAAAACCGCACAAATGGGTTTTGCTTCTAAAATTCGGGGGTAGAAATATGATGTGTGAACTGAAACATACGCACACAAGCAGAAATCACAAGTCTTATGCGGCTTATGAACATGTTTCAAATGGACTCAAATTGACTTTTGTGAACCTGGGCCTCAGTTTGCCTTTAGCCTTGACTGATTTTTTTTTTTTTTTGGCTAGATTTATTACATACAGTACAAAAACTCCAATGCCATTACACCAGAAATGAACAGAATGGTGCAAAATCATACACCTTTCAAATGTATATCTTCTTTTCTAGAAATGCCACCAGCCGCCTAGAGAAGTTGGTCAAAGAATTAGACGAGGAGGTAAGGACCGAATGAACGCACTGAGAAGAGTGCATTGAAGAATGGATGGGACACATGGATGAATGAGCGAATGTCATTGTAACTTTACATTCACTTTCTAGCCTTTATTTGCGTTTCATTGATTTTCTCCTCCTGTCCAGATGAGCAGCAGGCAGAGAGTCGAGTCCTCTTTGAGGCAGCTGGAGAGAGAGCGAGCCCTGCTGCAGCACCAAAGTGCCGAGAACCAGCGCAAGGTGGACATTGAGATGGACAGAAAACGCAGCCTGGAGAATGAATGTGAGGACCTTCTGTTTGAACAGACCCTATAGCCCACTACCATCACTGTTTATATTGGATGTGCTAATGTATGCTGGTCCTGTGTAGCTTGCTAGGTGGAAAGTGGCACTACCAGTGACTTGGTTAGAGGGTTTGCTCCCTTTGGGGCTGCTCATACTCCAGTTTGTTTATGCTCATGACATTAGACACTTTGTATAAGAGCATGCACAAAAATGAACATAGCTAATACCGTCTCGATATTACATTCCCAAATAAGTGAACAACCTGAAAGATCAGCTAGAAGAGTTGAAGCGGAAGAACCAAAATTCCCAGATCTCCACTGAGAGGAACATTCAGCTGCAGAGACAAGTAAGGAGTTATCTTAAACCAATGTCGTGAAGTATCTACTAATCTATTCATAATATACTTTGATTACAACCTGGAAAGGCCATAAATTTCCCAAACCTTGTTTCCTGAGCTGGGAGAAGTTAATGGAAAACTGATACAGAAAGGTTTGGACTTGGTCATGGAAATTTGTTTATAAGCACTTGCATGGCTGGAAAAAGTCAACCTTGGCTGTCAGTAGATCTAAATATCCTGGAACAAGACATGTGACATCTAAATGAGGGGAAAAAAAACACGGAAAATTGAAACTGAAGTGGATGAAGGTCAAAGATGTGCAGGAATCCTAACATCATCTGCATTTTGTTTTCTTCAGCTGGAGGATGCCAACGCTGTCCTCCAGGCGGAGCAAGAGGCAGCTGGGCGGCTGAAAAAGAGCCTCACAGAAGTTCAGAAGCAGGCTCAGGGCCTGGAGGTGAGCCTCAGGGAGGTGCAGGACAAGTGCAGCCAGCTGGAAAACAGCAAGATGGAGCTGGAGAAGCAGCTGATGGGCCTGCAAGCTGAGCTGGAGGCCGAGAGGAGAGACCGAAACCTTGGGGCGGAGACCATCGCCGACCTACAAGGTGAGACATGCCTTTCCCATATACTGCAGCTACAGAGTAGAAAAGACTTGAGTGGGAAATAATCACTAACCATTTGACCAACTCCTGCTAAATTTTCCATGCTGATTTCCATTTATTCCAAAACATCACTTTGGCTGCTTAATTTCAAATCCACCAGCCAAAAAACAAGCTTGTTTCTTTCCATTACCAAGGTAATGGAGCTATTTTCGATGTGAAAAATGTGTATTTAATAGAGCAGTACATGCAAAGCTGCTGAAGGATAAGTCCACTTGTGTAACAGGGAAAGAAATTAGATAGAAATTGGAGCTTAGCACTGGATGGGGTTGTAGATGTAATTTGCTGTTTTGGACCAAGACAGAGGAAAGATCTAATCATAGATGGAAACATCTGTTGAAAAGGCTTGGAGTGGCCCCTGACCAGAGTAAGACGTTGTAAAAGCCAAAGCTAGACCTGAGCCAGCAACTCTTGTGAGACCCTTTGTTCAGAAGCTTTAGGACACTCCGTCCAAACTGAATAAACCATTCACTAAAATCAGGGAACACATTGTAACAAGAATGATGCCTGTTTGCAGTGATGTTTTCATGCCAAGAAAATTCTTCATAGGGCAGAGTTAGAATGAGGTAAAATCAAAATTTGTGTTTTCCTCGGGCTTTTCTAGAGCATCAAGATTTATGTCTACAGTAGATCATGTCTACAGTATGTTGAAGCTGAACTGTAAATGTCCCTGTAGTTTGCACACTTTCTTACATGGCCAAATCAAGTTCTTTAATCAAAGCATAAAAGGGCACTGTCAAAGTTTAAGGTAGATTTAGTTGGCAGTGAATATTAAACACATGCACAAATACACACACACACACACACACACACACACACACACACACACACGGCTAGATAATTATTCAGAACATATGTTAACATACACAAGCACCTAACATGATCATAAGGAAAGAATGGCCTTCTGCAGGATACATATGTTACCCATCCACATCCTAATGAAATTCTTAATACCACGGCAAATGTTACATCTGTTCTCATTCTTTCTCTATGTCAATAACTGGTGCTCTCATTTCCTCCTTCCTGTTCATCCGTTCCTCCATATCAGGGCGTATCTCTGGCCTGGAGGAGGAGATGAAGATGGCTAAGTCCTCTCTCTCCGGGGCTGAGACGGAGAAGAAGCAGCTACAGCAGAGGCTTACTGACCAGAAGAAGGTAAGTTTCCATTTCCAGGAGGCAATTTCCAGCATAGGTTAAAATGCCTGACCAGCTCCATAAATGCACCTCACTCAAACTGAATATTGACATTTTTTTTAGATTAAGTTGTCCTCAGTGGAAATTATACAACAGCTTTCTGAAAAGTATGTGCAGTAAATACAAAACATACCACTGTAAGTATGAAAAGGGAGCAGAAAGTGAGCCATTTTCCCTTTTGGCTATGCAGGAGAAGACCAACCAGGCGATCGACCTGACATTCAAGCTGAAGTCGCTCCAGCAGAGTCTGGAGCAGGAGGAGGCTGAACACAAGGCAACCAAAGCTAAGTTCGCTGATGAAAACAAGATCTACCAGTCCATCGAGGAGGCCAAGTCGGGGGCTTTGAAAGGTGAGGTAGCTGTAGGCGAAATGACTGTAGGAAGGTGGGGGGATTAAAATAAACAGAACACAGGGCGTCCGGGTAACGTAGTGGTCTATTCTGTTGCCTACCAACATGGGGATCCTGGTTCGAATCCCCATATTACCTCCGGGTTGGTCAGGCGTCCCTGAAGACACAATTGTCCGTGTTTGCGGGTGGGAAGCGGGATGTGGGTATGTGTCCTGGTCACTGCACTAGTGCCTCCTCTGGTTGGTCGGGGCGCCTTTTCGGTGGGAAGGGGGAACTGGGGGGAATACTGTGAGCCTCCCATGCGCTATGTCCCCCTGGTGAAACTCCTCACTGTCAGGTGAAAAGAAGCGGTTGGCGACTCCACATGTATCAGAGGAGGCATGTGGTAGTCTGCAGCCCTCCCCGGATCAGCAGAGGGGGTGGAGCAGCAACCGGGATGGCTCGGAAAAGAGGGGTAATTGGCCAGGTACAACTGGGAAGAAAAAAGGGGTAGGGGAGAAATCCAAAATAAATAAATGAACAGGATTGGATTCCGTGATTGTCTCTTGAGTGAGTAATTTATGATGGAGAGGGGAAAGTAAACGGCAGTTTAAAAGCATATAGCTATTTGAACCAACAGGATCTAGTAAACTGACAGAAAGGTACAGCAAGCTGACTTCCTAGTACTTTGCTGTGATGGGCTAAAGTCTCCCGTCCTGGTGTTCAGAAGCAGTTGAAAATAAAGGACAAATGTTTCCCATATTTGATTTAACCCAGGCCATATATTGTGTGCAGTGGAGATAATCTTTCCTGGTCTTTTTCTGTGGTCCAGAGATCGAGCACACCCTTCAGGAGGAGCGAAGCGCGAAGCTACAAGTGGAGGGAAAGTTACTACAATTTGAGAAGGACCACTCCATGCTGGACTGTGACTACAAGCAGGCCCAGCACAAACTAGATGAGCTGCGGGCACACAAGGACAAGCTCTCTGAAGAGGTTTGTGAACATGCTTATTCTGCAGGAGATCAATGGTCACTCACCTGTCAGCGGCAGGTTCATCTCGATCAGGCCCTCATCCAGGCTCGATCTTCTGTTAGAATTCACTTTGCATGCTAAGGTGTAGGGCTGCATAATTAATCGTGTAGTAATCTCCATTTCGACATTGGCTTCCACAATTAATTGATCGTGGCTGGGGGCAGTTATTCCTGCTTGGCCTAGCTTGCTCTGGTGGGAAGTATTTTGATTTGAATTTTTGTACATTTGTTAGGATCGACAATGATCACCAGCAAAACAAGTCTGTTAGCATACTTTAGCAGACACTTTGGCTGTTAAGCAGCCATGGGTTTATTGTTCTATTCTACATGTTACATATCCTAGCGGCATGGTGGCGCAGTGGTTAGCGCGGTCGCCTCACAGCAAGAAGGTTCTGGGTTCGAGCCCTGGGGTAGTCCAACCTTGGGGGTCCGTCCTGGGTCGTCCTCTGTGTGGAGTTTACATGTTCTCCCCATGTCTGCATGGGTTTCCTCCCACAGTCCAGACATGTAGGTCAGGTGAATTGGACATACTAAATTGTCCGTAGGTATGTGTGTGTGTGTGTGTGTGTGTGTGTGTGTGTGTGTGTGTGTGTGTGTGTGTGTGTGTGTGTGTGTATGTCGGCCCTGTGTGATAGCCTGGCGGCCTGTCCAGGGTGTCTCCCCGCCTGACGCCCATTGACTGCTGGGACAGGCTCCAGCATCCCCGCGACCCTGAGAGCAGGATAAGTGGTTCAGATAATGGATTGATGTATGAATGTTGATTTATTTACAGTATTATAAAATGCGTTATGAATGTGAAGGCAGTTTTCACTGCTCAGTAAAACAATTCTGTCCCCCAAAATGAATGACTAATTGTGATAAGTAATAGTGATCACAATATTAAGCAAAATGATTTTTATTATAATTTTAGCCGTAATTGTGCAGCCTTATGACACAATCACTGGCCAGAGGACCAGCAGCCTCTGTGACATTTCCCTATCGGCCCGCAATCAGCCAGTATGCGTTGCACCCGCGTACTGGCTGGCCTGTGAGTATGTGCACCTGTCATGGTCTGTGATCTGGGTTCGCCCATCTCCTGATTGGTGCTTTGGTTCCCCTGCGCCCAGTCTCACCCATCTCCTGATTGGTGCTTTGGTTCCCCTGCGCCCAGTCTCCTTGATTGGCCCATGATGTTGTGCACCTGTGCTAGGGACTATTTGACTGTGTTTTGCAGCCATTCTGGGTCGAGTCTTGGAGAGGCTTCACGTCGGTCTGCGAAAGCCTTTGTCTCCAGTGGCGATGCTAGGGTCTGTTGGGGCCCTAGGCAGAAGTTCTCAGGAGGGGGCCCCCGACCAGCGTTCATCGCCATTATGTAATAAATAATCTGTCACCAATAAAAAAAAATATACGAAATATAAACTTTGTGGCGTGGACGCTGGGCGTAACTTTCACTTTCGAAGAGCGCAGGCAGTGCACGTGCAACGCGAATGACATGGGGCCCCTACAAGGGAGGTGGCCTGCTGTGAGGTCATGTCATTGCAAATCGTCCATTGGTAGTTTAAGGCGGAGGTGGTTTTGGTCACTGCTTTGGAGTAAATTCTGTCAGCCCTCGGGGGGCCCCCTACTGCCTGGAGCTCCAAGCAGTTGCCCGGCTTGCCTGCTCAGAGGGGTCGCCTCTGCTTGTCTCCTGAACCCTCATCTGCCTCCTCTGTGTGAGCGAGTGTTTTGCTGAGTTTTTGTATGGATTCGAGTGTGCTTTACTGCCTGCCCTGTTTGGCAGTGGGGGTTTTTTTTTGTGTGTCTTTTTTGTGTTTTGCTGAAGCCCAGTAAAGAGACTTCGTACTTTACCAACTGCCTCTGCCTCTTCTCTGCAACTGGGTCCAAATACACGGCGTTGCAGCTTGCTGTGGCAGTTCACATCAAGGGGCAAGCCACCAACATTTTGTCCTTTCTGCAGCTTAGATTAAATGGCTAACGTGTGCATCCTTGAAGGTACAAAACGGGTCATTAGAAGTCCTTCTGTCTGATTGTCCATCCGTCTCAGGTGAAGAATCTGAACTTGCGCCTGGAACAAGAGATACAGAAGCGGAGTCTGAGCCAAAATGATCTGAAGGTGCAGAACCAGCAGGTATCTCTGCTCCGCTCATCAGAGAAGCAGCTCAAACAGGAGCTGAACCACCTGCTGGACATGAAGCAAAGCTTGGAGAAACAGAACCAGGAGCTACGCAGGTCTCGCACGCATATAAATACATCTATGCACACACATTTATTCACAGACAGGTTTAATAGTGCGTGCAAATAACTGCTTTAGCCTTCGAAGAGTACCAGATGGATGGGTCAGTGCCAGCTGCGCTGTCAGCTATGGATCAATACACTAAATTGACTGGATTACATTCCTATTATTGTGTAAACCTTAAGGGACTCTCCCATTGCAGTGTTAGGAAACCACACACATCTGATATTCCAAACAGGAGAACGGACTGCAGTAAAAACACTCAACTGTTTGCAAATAGAATAATCACCGAGCTTTCATACAAAACACTCGCCCACACACACTTTCACCGACCGAGAGCAAGAAGAAGCTGTGTTTCTGAATGTTGCTACAGTGGTCACACTTCTGAAGTTGCATCATTATGGGGTCTTTGCAGACATACTGTACATGTACGCATTTCTTTCAGCATGTTGTACTCGTATACAGGCACCCAGAGTAACTATGTTTTATGATCGTTGAAACCCAAGTGGCACTCCCAGTTGAAGTAAAGTAGGTTTCTGATATTCATTCCAGCTTTTGCAATGACTGACTTTTTTCTTTCTTTTTTTTTTGGTCCTGTCCCAGGGAGAGGCAGGAGGCGGATGGTCAGCTGAAGGAGCTGAAGGACCAGCTGGAGGCAGAGCAATATTTCACGGTAAGAGAAACCATCTTAATTGCTCTGCTACAGTAAACGTATACTGCCTTTATTAGTATGCATGGACTAACCCAGTACACATTACTTGAGGGGAAAAGCAATTTGCAAGCTAACATCATTTCCATTCTCTCAATGCCAGTCAGCTTTGCAGAATTATTAACGTCTTTGTACATTGTGTTTTACAGCAGTCACGTCAAAATATGTGCAAGTCTGAATACTGAAACATTTCAGCAGGCCCGAAAAATCCCGCACTCGTGTTGAAATTTGGCAAACTAGTCGTTTCAGGGGGGGATCTGGGAGCAGTTTTGGTCGCCAACTGTTTATTTTTTCCCTTACTTTGCCCCATTTTTCTGTATCTACACAGCCTTCTCTCTCAGCGGTGCTGCTTTTGTAATTCCTCCTCTGTAATCTACTTTACTCCCTGATGAAATTAATATGCTGCTCTCTTCCTCCCAAGACCCTTTACAAGACTCAGATTCGTGAGCTGAAGGAGGAGTGCGACGAAAGGAATAAGCTTTACAAAGAAGCCCGGCAGAGACTGGAGGAATACCAGGAGGAGAGGTACTATTACAGCTTATTTCAGCATCCACAGACAGCTGTCTCCATCTCCAGTCCAGAACTGCTATGAAAAGGTTCCGCGTGTCTGCAGAGGTGGCAGTCTGAATTGCAAATCAGATTCACTGGTTTAGCTCCATCATCCGATGGATATGGCGGACACTGGCAAATTATGCTGATAGATTAAGAATGAACTGTTTTTGCACTAATTAAAATTACCTGAGTTGGGCATCCAGGTAGCGTAGCGGTCTATTCTGCTGCTTACCAACACGGGGATCCTGGTTCGAACACCCGTGTTGCCTCTGGCTTAGTTGGGCGTCCCTACAGACACAATTGGCTGTGTCTGTGGGTGAGAAGCCGGATGTGGGTATGTATCCTGGTCGCTGCACTAGCGCCTCCTCTGGTCGGTCGGGGTGCCTGTTCAAGGGGGAGGGGGAACTGGGGGGAATAGCGTGGTCCTCCCACACGGTACGTCGCCCTGGTGAAACTCCTCACTGTCAGGTGAAAAGAGGTGGCTGGCGATTCCACATGTATCAGAGGAGGCATGTGGTAGTCTGCAGCCCTCCTTGGATCAGCAGAAGGGGTGGGGCTAGGACCGGGGTGGCTCAGAAGAGTGGGGTAATTGGCCAGGTACAATTGGGGAGAAAGGGTTGGGGGGGGGAATATAACAAGCTTTTTGCTGAATAGTGTCTTTAACCTAATATAAATGCATTTAACAGGCCAGCTGAGAGGATTTTGCCTGTTTTTAAGTCGATGAATGCCGGGCCTTCCCAGATGCACTGTATAGGACCATGATATTAAATGGTTCACCCTTAGCAGATCCTTGTAAGATCTCACTCCCTGTCTTGTAGAAATGGTTTGAAACTTTCCCGTAAGGATTCGTCTGTCAGATACTTTGTCTGGACAGCAGGCTTCCGTTAGGGTCTAGCTGTTGGGATTTTATTTTTCATTTTTTGAAACGCTTTTGGTTTTTATCGCACCACAGGGACTCGCTGGCATCCCAGCTGGAGGTTAGCTTGACCAAAGCAGACTCTGAGCAGCTGGCTCGCTCCATCGCCGAGGAGCAGTACTCTGATCTGGAGAAGGAGAAGATCATGAAGGAGCTGGAGATCAAAGACATGATGGCCAGACATAAGCAGGAGCTCGGCGACAAGGAGGCCACCATCAGTTTGGTGAGTGAATAGAGGGGGAGAGGGGGACGATGTGGAGCAGACGGATTGGGAAAGAAGGGGGGAAGAAGATCGTGAGGGTGGGACCAACATCAGTAGCCAAACAGATGATCTGTTTGATATAGGGCAGGAGGTACTGGTTTTTCAGCGATGTCATTAGTCTAATATACATTACCTTGTCTGATCGGCAGGTCAAAGCTTCTGTAATGTGTTATTTGTTAATATTTATTTGGTTCACAGCAGACACACGTTAACATGGTCCTAATTTAAAAGATTTATGATGATCTTGAATGAACATATCGTCACCTGCTTAAAATAATGGCCTAAGTCATATTTTCAAGTTTTTCAAAAAACAGAATAAACACAAAATTTGTCAATTTATTCTGTTTTTTGAAAAACTTGAAAATATGACTTAGGCCATTATTTTAAGAAGGTGATGATATTTACCAGATGATTCATTGAGGAGTACTGTTCTTAATAGTTTTTAAACATTGGCGCTAGATTAATATAATTAATTATATTGATCCAGGATGACTTCAATTGAATTCAAGTCAACTTAACTTCATGTACCTACTGTATGGTTTGGAAGCTAGCTGGTCAACATTTATTTCTACAACAAAAGCTATAATTTAATGTTTAGCATGTATAGGTTGGACATTTCCATGTGTAAATAGAGGCATTCTCTGTAACAGGAGAATAACTCTTCACTTTTAAGAAGTCGCGGTTTGGTGATATAACGGCCATGATAACTAATGATATTAAAGCCGATTTGTTAATCTCAATAATAACACTTATTAAGTTGTTCCATGAACTATGCAAACAGGAGGGAATCATGAATATGTGAAAAGGGCCTTCATTGTACATTTTGGCCCTAGGTGTGTGTGTTTGTGTGTGTGTGTGTGTGAGGGGGGGGGGGCTGTGATGGCCTGGTGGCCTGTCCAGGGTGTCTCCCCGCCTGCCACCCAGTGAACCCTGGTATAGGCTCCAGCATCCCGTGACCCCCATTTGGGGTAAGCGGCTTGGATAATGGATGGATAAAAACTACATTCAACCTGCCATTTATTAGAAGACAGAAAGGGACACCAAAATAAGGAAACTGACCTACATATTTAAAGAAACTTTAGACTCCAGTCATCATCAGTTAGTCCACCCTCAGCCCTCTCTCAGTAGAGATGACTCATTAGCACGGGTGGGAAGTACACATCTGGAATATGACGTCTTCTGCATGATTTTTGTACCGACGCCAATACATTTATCCACAAATATCAGAAAGAGTTGCTGGTTTCCCAGCAGGTTGCTTTCAGCAACATTAAGTCTCCCAATAGGATCTGAAAATTTGCTAAAGCCAGTGGCGACGGGTATTTGACCTCTCATTTAACTCTCATGTACATGTGGATGAGATGAACTCACCTCTGTGCTGCTGCCCCCTACAGTTGGAAGAGTCAAACCGCACCCTCACAGTGGATGTGGCCAACCTGGCGAGCGAGAAGGAAGAGCTCAACAACCAACTCAAGGATATGCAGCAACGTCAGTGTCTCTTTTAACTAATGATACTGCAGGCGTATTGCATGAATTCATACAATATCATCATTCTGTCTCATATAATACTGCAAGTGCTTCTTTAGTCATGGACCAAAACCTGGAAAAAGTCATAGAATATATATATTAAAAAAAGGTGTTTTCTAGGCCTGTAAAAGTTATGAGGGGATATTTTTGGAAATTCAATGGAAGTTTTGTCTTAATAGCCCTTCTTTCAGCCACTGTCTACTCTCAAGCTCCTATGTGGACACATCTGGAATAATAACCTTGTGTTCTATGAAATTAATGAAAAACCCGGGCCATTCAAATAAGAAAAGGTGTACTTTTAACACAGTCAGTGGTAAAACTTAAATGGCGAAAATGGAGCCGAGAGGCCCAGGAAAGATGGTAGGATCTGTCTGGCAGAAATGTCTAGCGACGCTGGACTGATGTGGTTTATTAATACTTCTGCTTGCAGAGCTCCAGAAAACCAAGGAGGAGGAGAAAAAGATCAACTCTGTCAAGCTCTCATTTGAAAGGCAGCTGCAAAATGAAAGGACGCTTAAGATTCAGGTGTGTGGCTGAACCCGAAAAGTATGAATCAATGCTGTTGTTCAGCTCCATTACATATGACTTCACGTTTCATTTTGTGCATTTCTTTTTCATTTGCTGTCGGTGATTAATTGTGCATAAGCCATATTGAATAAGCACCAAAATTCAATCATTAAGACTAAATTAACATAATGATATGGCATGTGTGTCTGCATGTATTTAAGGTTTTCATTCCTGTTGTTCCTACCGTATGTCTTTGAGTACATCTACTAACAAAGCCTCATTGTTCGTCTGTCCCCAGGCCGTCAACAAGCTGGCAGAGGTCATGAACAGGAGGGAGAACGTGCACGGCGGTCACCGAGGTAACGACACCCAGGTGCGCAGGAAGGAAAAGGAGAACCGGAAGCTGCAGCTGGAGCTGAAGTCCGAGAAGATGAAGCTCAGCAGCACCATCATCAAGTACCAGAAAGAGCTCAATGAGATGCAGGCCGTGAGTACAACCACAGCACCGCAACCAACGGCATAACTTCAGTGCCTCTGTTTATAAGTGTGGAAGAAATTGTAGCAGGTACTGTGGTATGTTTGTGATGCACATAGCAGGTGAACCCAGGTGAAAGCTTTAATCTGGTGTTTAAACCCCCCCATCTTTAGGTGCCTCAATAACTTACCTAGTAGAGCGCGTAGAGACTCCACATGTATCGGAGGAGGCATGTGGTAGTCTGCAGCCCTCCCCGGATCGGCAGAGTGGGTGGAGCAGTGACCCGGAGGGGTCGGAAGAGTGGGGTGATGGGCCCAATGCAATTGGGGAGAAAAAAGGGGAAAAATCCACAAAAAAAAAATTGCACAAATTTCTTGTGTGAGAGTGTTCCGGAGGCGGGGGGGAGGGTGGGTGGGTGGGGGCTGAGCGACTGAAGGCTCCGGACCCCATGGTAGTCAAGCAGGCAGATGGTGTAGAAAGTTGGATGGCAGAAGAGGATCTGAGAGTGCGGGAGGGCGTGTGGATATGAATGAGTTCAGAAAAATACAAAGGAGCAGGGTTTATGAAGGGCCTTAAAGGTGAGCAGCAGATCTTAGACTTGATGCAGTATTTAACAGGGAGCCAGTGGAGTTGCTGAAGAACAGAAGAGATATGACCAATAAAAGGGATCTGGTAGCGATACAGGCAGTGGAATTCTGGACCAACTGAAGTTTACGAAGACACTTGAGAGGAAGACCAAAGAGGGTAGAGTTGCAGTAGTCAATACAGGCTGTGAATGAGAATGGTGGGGCTGTTAGGTGTAAGCGGCAGGTGAAGACTATTATAGCATGGCTGGAAGTATGCAGACAGAGTAGCATTGTTGATGTGTGCTTCAAAAGATAATGTGCTGTCAGGGTCCGCGGTGGCGTAGCGGTCTAAGCATCGGCTTGGTGTCGATGCAGTTGCCCACTGGGGACTGGGGTTCGCGCCCCGGTCTCGTCAGATCCGACTATGGCCGGACTCGATGAAGCAGCAATCATTGGCAACGCTGTCTTCGGGAGGGGGGCGGAGTCGGCTTGTGTTCGTCATGTGAATGCGTCTCTGTGTGTGTCGGAAAAACAGTGGTTCGGCTTGGATTCGCCTTGTCACGAAAGTGGGGAGGCGCTTTCCTTCGAGACTGCCGGCCGGAGAGATGCAGTTGGCGAACGCATGCAATACGAGGGTGGGTGTTTGAATTAAAATAGGGATCAATTGGCCACTAAATTGGGAGAAAAAAGGGAAAAATCAGAAATAAATTTTAGAAAAAAAAAAAAAAAGATAATGTGCTGTCCAAGATGACACCCAGACACATATTAAGGCAATGTCCTTACTGCAGCGGTCTGGGTTCAGATTCAGCCGGAGCCCTTTGCTGCATGTCAGCCCCTCTCTCTCCCCTGCCTTTCCTGTCTCTCTCTACAGAAAACACCAAAAATGTAAAAAAAATCTTAGAACACCGATGTAGAAAAAAAAAGAGGATGCAATGGTTGAGAGCTCTGTAGTTCTTGAGACAACTTGCACAGTTTGTGCAAAAAAAAAAGGGTGTGCAGGTATTTGATTCCTTCAAGCTGCCTCTATTATTTTGTACACGGCGTCTATCTGAACGCTCTCAACATGTGTATCATGAAGCCACTCAGGAGAGAGAGCCATCTGTATTCCTAGCGTTCCCATTCTGGCCATGACTGATATATCTGTGCACACTTTTCTGTCTTTCAGCTCATACAAGATGAGAGCCAGGGCCGTCTGGAGCTTCAGATGGCTCTGGACAGTAAAGACAGTGACATTGAGCAGCTGCGAAGTCAAATCAGCTCCCTCAGCGTTCACTCGCTGGACTCCACCAGCATCAGCAGCGGCAACGACCTGGACATGGACGATGGATACCCAGGTAGAAGGAAAAGCTCTTCATCTAATTCTTTGAACCATGTGGTCTTGTACCAAGGAGTGCATTGAAGTGCTCAACATCAAGTTCATATGAAGAGATAGACACCTTCTCTCTGTACTTACTGCCTTCTTTTTAGTCTCCCTTTTCTCTGTACCTGTTGTCTCCTCTCACTCACTTCCTCTATTCACTTGCAGTCCCTTTTATCTTTCAGGCCAGTTATTTTTGACCTTTTCCTCTTTCTTTCATCCTCTTTCCCTGTTTACTCCCCCCTGCTCCCCTGACTTCATCTTCATCCTTCCCCTCTCCCTCTCTCTCTCTCTCTCTCTCGCCCGGATGTGGTGCAGTGCGCATCACTCACTCCCACACTGCAGAGTCAATGTCATTCACCTACCAGCGAACGCACAAATCTGTCTGCATTGACACCCGGCCCAACCTCTCCTTGGCCCACCCTCTCTTCCACTCTGACTCCGAAGAAGAAGATGAAGAGG
The DNA here is from genome assembly GCF_029633865.1 of Lampris incognitus. NCBI lineage: Eukaryota > Metazoa > Chordata > Actinopteri > Lampriformes > Lampridae > Lampris > Lampris incognitus. The sequence goes on along the minus strand of NC_079225.1, from coordinate 16,419,234 downwards.
AAGAAGAAGAAGAGGGGTATGGGAAGGATGATGGGCGGCCCGAGCAGTGCCACCGTCCTCTGGCCCTCCCCTACAACCGGCCCCCAGAGCCTGAACGTGCAGGTGACCCTGCATGGCGGTTCCAGCAAGTCTTGGTTATTTTACTTCTTACTTTGCTCGTACCATAAACTAAAATTGAAGGTTAACAATTGACACAAGATTGATTCCGTTGCCTACCAACACGGGGATCGCAGGTTTGAATCCCTGCATTAACTCCGGCTTGGTCGAGCGCCCCTGCAGACACAATTGGCCGTTTCTGCGGGTGGGAAGCCAGATGTGGGTATGTGTCCTGGTCGCTGCACTAGCACCTCCTCTGGTCGGTCGGGGGGAACTGGGGGGAATAGCGTGATCCTCCCATGTGCTATGTCCCCCTGGTGAAACTCCTCACTGTCAGGTGAAAAGAAGCGGCTGGCGACGCCACAGTTAACGGAAGAGGCATGTGGTAGTTTGCGTCTGCGGCCCTCCCTGGCTTGGCGGGGGGGGGGGGCAGCGGCCGGGATGGCTCAGAGAGTGGGGTGATTGGCCAGATACAATTGGGGAGAAAATCAACACAAGAACACTGTTTGTCTCCTGAGTCATGTCTTTTATTCACTGGCGAAAAGCACCTTTTTGCAGAAAAGACATATTTCTTTTCTCTTTATGATCTTGAGGAAAATCCATTTCCCGAGTTGAGTTGGAAGTAAAATACCCCCGACTGTTCATGCCCAACAAAGTCCCAGCATAACTCCTCTACTCTGTCTCTACTTTTCACTCTATTTCTGTCTCCGCTGTGCTTTAATCCCGCTGTATATTCAGCAGATGTTGTGGATACTCACAGCTTGGTGCTGCCCTGGTTGGTTAATCTGTCAGAAATTCAATTCAATTTATTGTCATTAAAAACAATGTGCAGGCACATGTTAAAAATGAAATGAGGGCTGTGGCTTCCCCAAACAGTGCAAGACAGACACAAGACAAACACAATATAAGATATACACACATGAAGACCAAAAGCTAAAATAAGTTAAAAGAGAGCTGTGAGGAAAGGCAGGTTTTGTCCACATTGCCTGATGATTTGAGAGAGTGTGAAGTTTCCTCTAAACTTAAATGGATACTCCTACATTTTAGTTTTCAAGAGAAGTCTGTGTGGGGGGGAGTGACTCCACATTTGTCCTCCAGTTCCTCTTAAATGGCTTGTAAGCATTCTCCACATTCCTCATTGAAACCAAGAGCAGGAAGTGTTGACTGCTGCACGGCCTCACACTTATTGTTCCCGTCGCTTTCAGCGACAACAACATTTCTCCCGTGTTGCGGTAAGTGATTAGTGGAGGAGGAAAAGAAAAATGCCCCGCTTTTAAAATGTCAGGAGTATTCGTCTAAGCTCTTCACCCGATCAAAGCGAGTCCTGTGTTCAGCGTTAACGTCTTCCTGCTTCCCCTGCCTTCAATAGATACCAGGCTGGAGGGCTGGCTGTCGCTTCCTGCCAAGAACACCAAGAGGTTTGGCTGGGACAAAAAGGTGACTTCCACATCAAATGCCCTCCTTCACAATTAACATTGTTCTGCCTGTTCCCATGACCGGACCTTTTCTTTCTTCCTCCGACATGTTTGGCTCGCGTGTTTCCTGAACAGTACGTGGTGGTGAGCAGTAAGAAGATCCTCTTCTACAACAGCGAGCAGGACAGAGAGCTGTCCAACCCCTTCATGATACTGGACATCGAGTGAGTCATTCGAACGTCATCCATGCTGCCATCGTGATTCTGATCACACCGTGCTACGAGTATAGCGCCGCCATTATCTCCGCCAGGCAGTACCCTGGAGGGTATCATGCCTTTGGTTGTGTGTGTGTGTGTGTGTGTGTGTGTGTGTGTGTGTGTGTGTGTGTGTGTGTGTGCGCATGTACCAGGTTTTCTATCAATCAGTCAAATTGCATTTTATATAGCCCTTTTCTAGCTGCAACAGCCACTCAAAACGCTGTACAATTAATTCACACACACACCTCATTCACTTACTCGCCCCTCCCGCTAGCGAGCGTGAACTGTGAGGACGAGGCGAGATAACGTGTCACGGTTGTGCAGCTCTTATATTAACTGTATTTGTGGAAGTGTGTTAAGTCGGTTACTGTGTTAACCTACCCCTGTGAGGAAAGCAACCATTTCGGTGCTCGTTTTAACTCGGTTGTACCCCCCCCCCCGCCCAAAACCGAAGGTCTTGGCCTGTACGAGTCACTCGCTCACCCACTAGATATCTGGTAGGCTACTTTTCTGTGGGCGCCGCTTTCTCCCACTTGGCAGTAAGCAGCACCTGTCAGTCAGTCATTCATATTATATCGGATTTAAATAGGCCCGGATGCACTGGAAGCGAGTTTGACATGTGCCAAACCCACTTTCCAATCGCATCCATCGTTTTCAATGGCATTGGCAAGTACTGCCAGCGTCTTGATGCCCATCAAGCCACCTTGATGCCTGGACTCTCACACCGTTTCGATTCTGAGGCCTCAAAACAGAGGCAGACAGACTGGATCTGCTGTTATGTTACAACAGACCATTAAAAGTTAACGGGAAAGGTGAGGTGAATATCCCCATTTGGATAAAAAAACAAACCTGAAACCACCTCCCTTCTGGGGACATTTTATGGGTCCCCGTGAGGAAAAGGGTCTATTTACAGTTAGGACTTGGTTTTAGGGTTCAGGTTAGAATTACAATTAGGTTAAGGTTAGGGGTTAAGGTTAGACATGTGGTTATACATGATAATGATAATAATAATAATGTTTAATTACATATCTATATAGCCACCCCATGGACCCACCACTTGCGGGGATGAGCATTGGGGTGGGGTGCAGTGCAGGTCAGGCGGCAGGCAAAGGCGGGGACCGGGGCGTGCCGACTTCCGGCATCGCAGGAAGGCAGGAAAAACACTGGTTGTTCTGTCTGTTGTGTGTGTATTTCCCTTCTCCCAGAAGGCGAAAAAAGGGGTTTGTCACCAAGTTCGAACACGGGAGAGGGAGAGATATATGTACGCCAGGCACACATCTGCACTCCACCGAGTGCACCCCTCTAATGTGAAGCATATTGTCTCATAAGCATGCGTGGTGTAGTGCTGCTTTCCCACAGTGAAGAAAGCTCAGATCTCATCGCTGCTAGAGACCATTAAGTGTTTGGGCATCAGTGAAACCAAATACATAGCAGGACATGAAAAGAGTTTTCCTTTTGGAAGTGGTTTATGTTTTGTTGTCATTGTGTTGGATACACAATTGTTTTATTTGCTGATGTTGATTAAAGTCTTTCCATCGTTAAAGAAAGCATTACAGCCGTTGCTCTTAAACTCTGTCTCGTCTCTCTCGCCCACAGTAAGTTATTCCATGTCCGACCCGTCACTCACACAGATGTGTACCGTGCAGATGCCAGAGAAATACCCAGGATATTCCAGGTGACACCTCTTGAATTCTGGAAACGACCATAGAAATGTCCCCCTTTCAGCTTATTTATTTATTTATTTCACATTTGTTTTTAAAGGTTGGATGAAACCGTCCTTTTTCCCTCTTCTTCTTCGTTCTCTATCCAGGTATTGTACGCCAATGAAGGCGAGAGTAAACGTGACCACGAGTTTGTGGTGGATCCCCTTCCGTTCGGCGAACGCCCCTCCTACATCGGCCATAAGGGCCACGAGTTCATCCCCACCCTCTATCACTTCCCCTCCAGCTGCGAGGCCTGCACCCGGCCCCTGTGGAACGTCTTCAAGCCCCCGCCAGCGCTCGAGTGCCGCCGCTGCCACACCAAGTGCCACAAAGACCACCTGGACAGAAAAGAGGAGGTCATAGCACCGTGCAAGGGTGAGTGTCGCCAGATCAGTGGTCCACGTGCAGCTCTCCGGCGCTCGCCCACTTCCATCATTATGGGTACAGAAGTCTTTAAAAAAGGGTGGTACAGAGGTCAAAAACCTACATAGTACACCACCGTACGCCACTGTGAACAACAACACCGTTTTATTGGCAATCTGTCATCACACAAGGTTCCTTAGTCCCGTTATTTACATCAGGAAATGCGTAAAAATTTGCTTTATTTAAGTGAAATGTCCTCCTCAACCTAACTCTTGTATACACAACTACATATGGCATTGATTCTGGAGGCACAACACTGGTGTGTTAGAACGAGTTAGTTCAGCTCCCATTGGGGTGAGGGGCATCACAGACGGCTACAGTCAAAATCATTGGTAGGGGGTGTCCAGATGGTGTGGGGGTCTATTCCATTGCCTACTAACACGGGATCGCCAGTTCAAATCCCCGTGTTACCTCCAGCTTGGTCGGGAGTCCCTACAGACACAACTGGCTCTGTCTGCAGGTGGGAAGCTGGATGTGGGTATGTGTCCTGGTTGCTGCACTAGCGCCTCCTCTGGTCGGTCAGGGCACCTGTTCGGGGGGGGAGGGGGTACTTGGGGGAATAGCGTGATCCTCCCACGCGCTACGTCCCCCTGGCGACTCCATGTGTATCGGAGGAGGCATGTGGTAGTCTGCAGCCCTCCCCGGATCAACAGAGGGGGTGGAGCAGCGACCGGCAAGGGTCGGAAGAGTTGGGTAATTAGCCAAGTACAATTGGCGAGGAAAAAGGGGGGGGGGGGGGGGACACAAAAAAAAGTTTCTGAAAACACAAACCCAGATGACCTTTAAAGATCAAGTGGGAAATTCTTTCACCGGAAGGTGATGAGTCTCCCTTGTTCCCGCTCTCCCAGGAACCTCTGCTTTTTTCCAACCTGCTATTTCATCTCTCCTCATCCACAGTGAACTACGACATGTCCACCGCCAAAGAGCTCCTCCTCCTGGCCTGTTCCCAGGAAGAGCAGCAGCGCTGGGTCAGTCGGCTCATCAAGCGCATCCCCAGGAGACACCCGACCAGCAGCCCCCCATCAGGAGTACAGGGCCAAACCCCAGAGTCGACATTACGATCGTCTCCTCGCCTCTCCCCCCGCCAATCCCCCAGGAGCTCCCCGCACATGTCGCACCACCGCGGAGCCATCAAGATCCAGCCCAGCAGACAGCAACAGTCGACAGGGAAGCCCAGGTGAGGATGGGGACGGGGATGGGGGGGGGGGTGTCAAACTACTGTTTTGTCTCTCAAAACTATTTTCACATTTAGGTTGTTCAGCTTTCACCAGTCAGTATCATTAGTAGCCTTCTTTCCCCTAATCTTTTGTGTAACTGCATTAACTGTTCCTACCCCCACAGAGCATCTTATTCATAAACCCATGCTCACTATGGCTCATTCGCTGTCTCTGCTTCAGACTCCCAGTCCACTGCAGTAGAAACGGAGCCAAGCTGTGGCTTATATAACAAGATACCTTGCTTCAAGCAAGCCTATTAAACCGTCAGTACCAGTATGACACCGTATACGGGATTTCTGATTCTTCAGCCTACGGTGGGAACAGCTTATAGAGATCACGTTCATCCAGGCTGATAGGATCATCTAACTATCCGCGACTGACATGGACACTTAAAATATATAGTGCTGTCAAAATTAATGCTTTAATTTTGTGATTAATTTGACATATTTGACACATTATAAAATTTTACGTAATTAACACAGCTGCGTTTTGTTAACCTCCTGTGGCGGCTCTGCGAGGCTGTTTGACAGGCATATCGGGGTTGTGCGCGCTCCCTCCTGCTTGTCGACACATGGAGAGGAGTCTTTTTCCTCGACTCTGCTCCTCGCTGGACTGTTGGTGTGTAACCTGCGTCTCCGCTTCCTCACAACAGGAGGCGTTATTTGTTCCAAGCCCTCGTCTCCTCATAGAGGGTCAGATATTCTGCTATGCCGTGCCACTGGGCCGCATATGGGGTTATGTGATGCGCCATTATGAACATGTAACAAATGTCGTGAGTTCACGACACTTGAAATTCAACTGGCATTTTAACATGGAGCACTTTTTTTGTTGTTAATTATCATTTATATTATTGCATACAGTAAATTATTGCCTTGTAAGCTGATATCTAAATTTAATTATTTATTATTACTGTCAGAACTGCCAGTCTGCATGGGCTAGCAGTTAGCTTAGCATGCCCCGCTTCCGCATTCTGCCAGACCACCTTTGGCGCTCCCTCCTCGGGCACAGCTCTGGGCAGGGCCGCTGGCCCCATGCTCTGGGCAGGGCCAGGGTCCCTGGGCCCACCGGACGCGGCAGACCGGGCTCCCCCAGCTGATCCAACACCAGCTACCCCAGCCATTAAATGAAACAAACTCGATGATCAAAATAAAAACTTCACGCGATGACACAAAGTTAGATGTGGACAAAGACACTGCATGGTCAGCACAGAGAGGCTGCTGCAAACATGAGCTCTGGAAGCGGATATAACTCTATATATATATAAAAGAATATACCTTTCAAGCTGTCAGTTGTGATGGCCTTGCTGACTTTATTCGTCTGTAGTTCACAGGAGAGAATCTGTGTTCAAAGTTAAAAAGATGCTATTAAACAATAGTATTTGAATTTAAATATTAATATATCATATTATATATTATTTATTTATATTATAAATATATTAATCACAAATAGTGCGCTTAATTAGTTTTTTTATCTGTTAACAGCCCTAATATATGTATACTATATGTGTGTAATAAGATAGACAACTTCTCTTTTACCTTACTGAAAGGCAGCCCACTGTCGCTATTTTACTGTGATAAAATATCCACTTCATCAGAAGCTTTAAACAGCCATTTAAAATAGACCACAGGTTATGGTAGCATCACTTAGTGTTGTCTAAAGTAAATGTTTAACAACAGCTGGCCAAGGCCTTGCAGATGGAAGGTAAGCCTACGTCACTGTAAGCTGTCCAGTTATTTTGATGGCAAAATGTCGGGCAAGAGGTGGTGTCGATCATTATCATGGAAGAAGGCGAAAAAAATATTAAATATTTCAACATTACTTCCTGAATTATCTTAATTTTCAATTTTTTTCTTTTTTTATTATTAATTTTGCATGTATAAAAGGCCCAAAAGGATCACTTTAAGCAGACCCTCTGATTCCAGTAACCGGGTTATTTAAGCAGCATTAGTATAGTGATGACTGTCTGGGGACTTACCATCAGTACAAGCAGTCAGTCATGTTAACCAGGATCACCAAGTGATTCACGCTGTACCGTTATCATGAACTATGAGCTCTGACTTCCTGGCCAGAGACGTAACAGCCGCTGTATCGATGTGCTACCGTTTCCTGGTATTGTCACGTCGGTGTCAGCAACAGTCTACTGAAAGAAGCAAAGCCAACAGTCTCTGAAGGGAACGACTAACAGTTTCATCCTTCTCTGCACATGTTGCACTGTATTATTGATTGCGTAGGAGACAGTCGATATTTTCAGCATGCACTCTCAAAGCTCCGCCACAACCTAACTGGCTCTCATCCCCTCAGCGCTGGCCCCATGCTCCGTATCATCCTCCACTGACCCCTGACCTCTCCACCTGTGAAACTCACCATTCTTTTGTTTCTCCCCATTCTAATGTGCTGGGGAACTGTAAGTAATACTCGTGGATGTGTCTGTGCCTGTCTGTCCGCTGCACCGCTGTGCTATGTTCTGCATACTAAGGCTTCTCCTCTCATGTATAATCAAATCATGACTATACTACTGTGTGCTGCCCCCTGGTGACCTGATTTGTACAAATAACTTATGTAGCACTGAAGGTTGACCCCCTTGGTTGGTCCCCATGCTGTTTCAGATTGCTTGACTTTGGCCTGAAAGACTGGAGTTGGTCATTGGATGATGTCGATGATGATGATGATGATGATATACTCTTCTGAAGAAGTTAAAAGGGGGTGGTTACAGAGGGTAAATGAACAACTGCATTCTGGGAAATGCGTGATGTCGCAGTTCGTAGGATGCCAGGTTTTTGGCCGGATGCATGCCTTGTGTGATTTAAGAATTGCAGTTTGAGCGCAATTGTTAACAGTTGGTTGGTTGCTTTTGTAAACACCAGAGCATCTAGGGTTGGTTTGTTTGTTTTTCCAGCAGTCTTGTTTTACGAGGCATGCTTTTGATTGTGCACCGACATGTGCTGTTTGCAAAAGTGGAGGCACCCCTGTTCTAACTGTATGTTACAGTTTATTGTTGTGGAAACAGGACAAACGCAAACAATGAATGTAAGTAAACTGTGATTATGCATTGGAATTTGCAGGAAGGGGCATCTGGGTAGTGTAGCGGTCTATTCCACTGCCTACCAAAACAGGGATCGCCAGTTCAAATCCCTGTGTTACCTCCGGCTTGGCCGGGCGTCCCTACAGACACAATTGGCCATGTCTGCTGGTGGGAAGCCGGATGTGGGTGTGTGTCCTGGTCGCTGCACTAGCGCCTCTTCTGGTCGGTCGGGGTGCCTGTTCAGGCGGGAAGGGGAACTGGGGTAAATGGCGTGATCCTCCGACGCGCTACATCCCCCTGGTGAAACTCCTCACTGTCAGGTGAAAAGAAGCGGCTGGCGACTCCACATGTATCGGAGGAGACATATGGTAGTCTGCAGCCCTCCCCCGGATCGGCAGAGGGGGTGGAGCAGCGACTGGGATGGCTTGGAAGAGAGGGGTAATTGGACAGGTACAATTTGGGAGCAAAAGGGGGGGGGGGTTGCAGTAAGGTTTCATGTATAACATTGCACCATGCAGAGATCAGTTCAGCTTCTGTCCACTTAATAATCTTTTGATATGATTTCGTAAATCCATAAATCATTGTAGCATACTATTTGATGATTGGGGGTCCTAAACTTTTGCAGATAACCCATAGCTGCTAGGAAGCTTCGTGTGGCTTTGGTGTGGACCTGCATTTGACCTCTCGCCACATTATGACGATGTCGTTTGTTGCATCCTGATGTCACGCACCACTTTGATTCTTTCTCTCTTCTCACAGTTAACCCTGGCCACCCGAAACGTGTTTTTCCCCCCATGTGGAATATTCAACCACGGTCTGGACAAAAGCCCCTGTGTCCGTGGTTTGTTCACAGAGAGACTGCAAAATACATTTAAGAAAAGATGGACAGCGACTCTCACAGTAACTGGATTTCATACTTGGAAGTGGGAATCTCCTCGTCTCGCCTGCCTTAGTACACGTTGGACATTTGAGACTCCCGCCACCTGTGAGGAAAAAGCAACAAACCCGAGCGCCACAACTGGCGAAGAAAAACGCTTTATTTTATAATCATCCTAACACAGACGTTGATATTTTACCAGTATTTTCTTAAATCTTTACTGAGATCTGCAAAGTGTTTGCCGTGTGTATGAACATCTGTATATATATATATATGAGGGACAGGACTGGTGAAGTATCACAAAATGGGGGGCTGTCTCTCAGTTTATGATAGTTATATTTTTATGAATATAATGTGTAACTCTGCATTTGTTAAATATTATAACTTGTATAAGGATGAAAAGATGGTTTTAAGGAATGGGAGGGTATGACGTCATGCAACGTAGAGTTTAAGTGTTGGATCTGTGTCAGGAAACTAAAGGTAAAAGTAACAATGTATCATGCCGTTCTTGATGAGATCAAATAAACTGTGCAAACCTAACATGAAATAATTAATCCATTCATATTTAAGATGCAAATGTCCAATTTTATGAATTTACTGCCATGAACCTATTTTTAATTGATACGGCACGATGCACGCAGAAAGAAAATCTTACTGCACAGTTAGCCTTGATATTCACGATTCAAGATTAGCGTTTGTCCCACCAAGTGGAACATTTGGCTTGGGCTTTCACCCAGGCTGCAGCCGTAGAAGGCAAACATTCCACATATAAAAACGTACATGTCAATACAAAGCAAAAAGTTGCACAAATCCCCCTCCAAAAAAAAGTATCTTGGCCTCTTCCTTATCTGCTGCTATCTAAAAGTTTTGTTGGCACAGGGGTAAATGAATTTTTTACATCTATTCAATCTGCAGCAAGGGCCTCTGAACCTCCTCCCAGAGGGCAGTAGCTGATGCTCAGCATGTAGAACATGAGAGGTTCAGTAACTCTCCTACTGGCTTGCCTTAGTAGCCTGTTCATAACCAGGCTGTGAGGACGGATGTTGTCTTACGACTATGATCTTGCATGCAGTCTGCATCAGTCAGACCAGCTTGGAGTTGAGTTGCAGGGAGAGGTTACCTAACCAAGCTGTAGTGGCATATCTGATCAGGGACTGCCTGGTAAAAGACCCAACATGAATTTTTGATCAACAACATGAACTCTTGAGTCGACGCAGGAAGTGCAGTCGTACTCTGCCACAGAGACTGCCCACGTGGGCGTTCCGGCTTAATGAGTTGTCACATTGTCAATTTTTATATTCCACTTTCTGGTTCCGTGCGGTGTTTGGGGAGTCCCGTACAAAAGTTCACCTCCGACAGGAAAGAAAATGAACCTGACAGAACTGGCATCTGTTATTTCAATTTTCCTCCTCAGCATATTCAGCAGAGGTCAATATCTACAAAGCCGAATACTCTGAAGCCAATCAACGTTTGTCTATTGTGGGGTTTTGTTTTTTTCTTTCAATAATGACTAACGAAACCACATATAATTTGCAACGTAACGACACTTTTCAAATTAAACATCAGTTTTATACGTAGAGGAGTTTGGACCTGCTCGAGGAAGACGTTTGGGGCTTTTGCCAGGGATGCAGCAGCTGTTGCGTATTCATGCATCCCTTTATTTCAGTTTCTCAGGGAAATTTAGCAGGGCACTTCATCGCTATGCCATGGCATTTATTTATTTATTTATTTACCACTATTTTCACTGTCACACATTTACGTTCACTCTCTTATCAGTTAAACCTGGGAGCGAAGGCCCACCCAGATTCTCCCCAAAATGACTCAAACCAGCAACCTTCCTTATTAATACAAGCCCACTTTATTAGGTCGATTTAAAATCAGTCCTGTATTTTGCCAATGTTCTGTCATAGGAAATCGTATGTGCAGCGATGCGAGAACACAAAACCATAGCGGAACTGAAAACAACGACAGGCTGCGATTGGTCGGTTCACGAAAAGTGACATTGACAAACGCTTGTTTCAACAAAAGGCACCCACCCATTCATTCAGCCATTATCTGAATGGCTTATCCTGCTCTCATTAGGGTCACAGGGATGCTGGAGCCTATCCCAGCGGTCATTTGGCTGCAGGCGGGGGCGACACCCTGGACAGGCCACCAGGCCATTACACAGGGCCGATACACACACACACACTCATACCTAGGGACAATTTAGTACAGCCGAGTCACCTGACCTACAGTGGCGCTTGAAAGTTTGTGAACCCTTTAGAATTTTCTATATTTCTGCATAAATATGAGCTAAAATGTCATCACACAAGTCCTAAAGTAGATAAAGAGAACCCAGTTAAACAAATGAGATTCACAGATATGTAATATTGGATATTTTTTCCTCAATAAAAAAATGACCAAGTATAATATTTTTGTCTCATTTGTTTAATTGGGTTCCCTTTATCTACTTTCAGGACTTGTGTGAAAATCTGATGATGTTTTAGGTCACATTTATGCAGAAATATAGAAAATTCTAAAGAGTTCACAAACTTTCAAGCACCACTGTACATGTCTTTGGGCTGTGGGAGGAAACCGGAGCCCCCCGGAGGAAACCCACGCAGACACGGGGAGAACATGTAAACTCCACACAGACGACGACCCGGGACAACCCTCAACGTTGGACTACCCGGTCGGGGCTCGAACCCAGGACCTTCTTGCTGTGAGGTAACCATGCTAACCACTGCACCGCCCCAAAAGGCACCCAATATAGCTAAATAGCCAGCTAGCCAAACCCAAACTGCTTATCTTATCCATATTGTCTTCTGTCTTACCGCTTTAGCTGCAAAACCTTGACTAACAGTTGAACTGGTACCGTTGGGCTCAATGGGCTGCTCTCTCTCTCTCTCTGCTCTCTGTTACCAGTGCCTTCAGGCTCACGAGGCTGAGATGATTGACGGGAAACGGCGCCAAATGAATAATTTGTTATTTTAAAACATTTAGCCGCATCAGCCTCAAAGGACTTCAACCTCTTCTCTCTCCGCTTCTCAGCACCACCTTTACGTTTGTTCTCTTTTTGTTCGTCCATCTTGCTACTCTTCACTGTTTATCCAAATGTCGCCACTTAACAGAGACGGGAAAGGGGCGGGGCCCAGGAAACGTTAGAATGGACCGGACCAAAAGTAATTGGCTGGGAGAGAGAGGCTGACAGATTGAATACCCAACCGCAGTGGGCCGGTGGCCCACTCACCTGGGCAGTCAGACACACAAGTGGGGGCTTGGGTGTTTTATATTTTGCGTTGCATTGACCCCATTTGTCAAGCGGACTCCCGGTGCTCCAGATGGCCAGTCCGCCATTGCCGGAGAGTACGCATATTATGTAACTTATTATTTATTTGACTAATAATTAACATACACTTGTGTGTTTTGTGTTTACAAGGCCTATGTGCAGACATGAATAATGTTGTGTATGTGCGCTGTCACCGATTAGGTTTTCATCTGTTAAGGTGCTCCGACTCCGGATTTTGTCAAGTAGGCTAGTTGGTCTATCACTATCTTGGCCTTGCTAGTATGACCCCTCTTCTGCAGCACGGCGGCCTCCTAGTTGTCATCTCATTTAGGCGTCAGCTGTGCAGTGCATTTCGCTGTTGGTGGTCATTTTAAAGCTGCACCCTTTCATTTCTAACATCCGCTACTGACATGACGTTACGTTACGTCTGATTGTGATGGGCAGGCCGGGGCCGCTTTGACCATCTTGCACTGGGGCCTGGCACTGACTCGTTACGCCTGTGCAACAAAGTTACCATCATGTATCACTTCTGTTGTAAATGTCCTTGCTGAAAAATAAATATTTCACTCCAAAGAAGATATTCACCATTTCTAACACATTTTCTTACAGAACTGACTGGCATAAGTTTTAAACCGCCGCTCCAGAATTTCAGCAGTTTTCTACTACTTGGTTATCAAACATCTAATGCTTTGAATAATGTAATAATTTTCAGTTACAAAGCTAAATGGCAAAATAAATATCTGCTGGAGAGAATATGCATAGTTTTGCAATGAAAGCTATGATAAAATCTCTATATTGCCCAACTAAATTGGATTACTCATGCAGACAGGGGTGGGTGTTAATGTGCTATGAGAGGACGCTAATCCAGAGGTGGATGGCGAAGCTTCCACAGACACAACAGCAGGACGAATTGCATTTCTTCAACTGTTGAGCTGTACTGTAGACGTGCACACTATTCACACACCTAAAGGGATTGTTTGAATCCCTTTTAGGCATCACTTTAGCACTACTTCACAGATTTATGTAAGTGTATTATTTACTGTATGTCTGCAGCTCATGGGTTTTCAAGTGCAAGATGCCACCCCCCCCCACCCCCCATCTCGCTAGAGGTTGGGGACGCACCCTGCGACCTCATTCATCAAATGGCAACTATATCAACTATATAAGAACACTCTAACATTTATATTGACATCATAAATTTATATCAGCAGCAATTCTGCGATTTTGAATTAATAAAATCCAATCTGCTGATCTCCATTATTCATGGTCTACTCCATTATCGCTGTTTGTGTCACGACTGTGGGATCCACAACTCGGGGACATCACTAAATGTCAACCTTCACCCATTATTCATGTCCAGTCACGAATCACTATGCATTATTGTCACCTGGTACACCTCTATTCATTAGAGTTAATTTGGCACACCTATTTTCCCTGTTATATAAACCCCTCACCTGTCAGTCCCTTGCTCAGTTTTCACAGTCATTTTTCCACAAATTCTATGTCCTTCGTGATTGCACTTACTCCACCCTTCGAGGTTGATGGCTTCCTTGCCTTGCAAGTGTTTTTCCTTTGTAGATTGAGTCATGTCTTAAAGACCTTCTCCCCTTTATCTGTACAATTTTCAAAGTTTAGATATTCTTAGTTATTTTGTATGCTACCTTTTGTTTGTTCCTGATTTTGTTTCTCTAGTCAAGTAGACTCAATTATTAAAACCTGGTTTCTGTCTGATGTTTTCTGCACTTGGGTCCAACCCCATACAGACCCTGAAAGAAAATTGAGCCAGTAATGAACTCAGCAGAAAGACAGCAGATCCTGTCGACCTTCTCTAGCCACGACAGGACCTGTGGGCCATCAGGAATTCACTGCAGGAGATATCAATTGCTTTCCAGCAGCTGGCAACATCTCGGCAACAGACAGCCTAATCTGCCGCCAGGACCCACGCGCCGATGGACACTTAACCTGATCCCCCACCTCTGTGTGAGCCTCACATTTCTTCTACGGAGTGCTATGATGGTTGACCTGAGGGGTGTGGAGATTTCCTGTCCCAGTGCTCCCTCATCTTCAGGTTCCAGCTCCTCTCCCTTCCCATAGATGAGCTCAGTCACATACCTAATTATGCATCCAATGAGCTGGGTGCTCACATGAGCTACCTCGGAATGGAACCAACAGACACCAGCCTGTCACAGCACAAATGCCTTTATGCAGGAGCTCTGCAAGGTGTTCAACATGTCAAGGACTGGGTAAGACTATGACGCAGGGGCACAACTATCCTCCCACCGGCAGGGAGACTGCGCGGTGGCAGAATATGTCACCTGATTCCATACTCTGGCAAGTGCAACCAGATGGCAGGAAACTCCTCTGCACGTTCACTTCTTTCAGGGCCTGTCAGTGTGCATGCAGGATGAGCTCACCACCAGAGACCTACCAGACAACCTGGATGCCCTCGTCAACATGCCCATAAGGGTGGAAACAACATCTGGGAATGTGCATGGGAGTGGAGACTGTTTCAGCCACTGCCTAGTCCATCCATACACTTGCGTGGTCAAAGTAGCCCTGAAGGTGGCCATAGAGCCCATAGGCTATATCCCCCCTGAGGGAGGAGCCAATGCAACTTGGAGGATCATGCCTATCCCAAGCAGAGGGACGCTGCCTCGATTGTAGGGAACCTGGTCACCATCTCTCTCTGTCCGAAGCTATCAAGAAACGAACAGCCTTGTTGGTGATCGGGAGGACTCTAGCAAGCCAGGGCGCACCTCCCAACCTGGCCAGACACAGGAAATTCATCCCCAGTCATTCGGTGGTCAGACCACCTCCACCAATTTTTAGATGTCAACCTGGCCCATCAGTGGGGGGTTCCACTTTTGACATTAGAGTCCCCTATCTCCGTCACTGCCCTGGATGGTAGACCTCTCAAGCTGGGCCATATTACGCAGTGCACCATCCCATTCAGCTCCAGGTAGCACAGAACCACACAGAAATCATACAACTGTACTTAGTTAAATGTCTCGACTCCTCCCTTGTTGTTGGTCATCCTTGGCTAGTTACCTTCAACTCGCTAATGGATTGGCAGTCTGGCAAAATACCTCACTGGGGCACTACCTGCAATACTCAACCACTCCATCACCCCCTGTCCAGTCCTCCGTTGCAGCATCCAGTCCTCAATCCCAGAATGCCCTTACGGAGGCCAAACCTGACCTCCACCTGGTTCCTCCGGTTTACTGGGATATAGTGGAGTTTTTTTGCAAACAGTGGGCCATCGAATTGACTCCTCACAGACCTTAAGATTATACCATTGACCTCCTCCCAGGCTCCACCCCTCTGCAGGACAGACTCTTTTCCCTCTTGTGACCTGAAACCCTCGCCATAACCGCCTATATCGAGGAAGCCCTCACTACTAACCACATGAGACCCTCTACTTCACCCGCTGGAGCCGAGTTCTTTTTTATCAGGGAAGAGGATGGGGCAACACCCTTGCATCAACTATAAGGGGTTGAACCAAATCATGATCAAGAATTGTTACCCCTTACCTCTTATGACCACGGTCTTCGAGTTACTACAAGGCACCATTGTGATTTCTAAGTTGGACCTGCATGACACCTGTCACCTCGTTCATATCCGGCAGGGTGGAAGACCACCTTAAAAACCCACCATGGACACTACACATAGCTGGTCATGGACCTCAGGCTCACTAATGTACCTGCGGTTTTCCAGGCCTTTATTAACAACATCCTGAGAGACATGTTGAACACTTTTGTTTTTGTTTACCTGGACGACATTTTAATTTTCTACAAGACTCTGCCCGAGCATGAACAACACGTCCGCCAGGTTCTCCAATGCCTGCTTAACTCCACATATTTGTGAAGGCAGAAAAATGCCAATTCCACATGGACATCATCTCCTTCCTGGGGTTTATCGTGTCCATGGGGGATTTGAGGATGAAGTGAAGTGAAGTGAAGTGAAGTACTGGACTGGCCTCAACACACCTTGGCTAAATAGGTGGAACGTTTTTAGGGTTCGCCAATTTCTATAGGTGCTTTATTATGAAGTTTAGTGCTTGAACTGCTCCCCTGACCACTTTCACCCAAAGGGGGTTGACTGTTGTTCTCCTGGCCACCGGAGGTAGAGAATCCCTCCTGATCCCTCTCTACCCTTTGTGGTCGAGCTGGACTGACTGTGCCGTTGGGGCCATGCTGTCACTGTGCACTTCCTCCAACCAAAAGACACAACCTTGTGCATTCTTTTCCTGATGCCTAACCCCAGCTGAACAGAATTATGATGTGGGGAACAGGGAACTGCTGGCCATTAAATTGGCCCTGGAAGGAGCCATTCATCCTTTCATTGCGTGGATGGATTACAAAAATCTGGCCAACATCGGTACAGCCAAGTGCCTCAACTCCCACCAGGCCAGATAGGTGCCCTTTTTCACGTGCTGCGAGTTCACCATCTACCATCCTGGAGCCAAGAATCTTAAGCTGGTCACACTCTCCCGGCAGTTCGACCCCATCAATGTGGAATGAGCATCCAAGCCAATCATTCCTAGTTATCTGATCATGTCTCCAGTGACATTGGGCATTGAGGAGGCAGCAAGAGCAGCTCTACCTTGTGAGCACAATCCTAGAGGTGGACCCCCAATCGCCTCTATGTGCCGAAGACCATACCTCCCCGACTTTTTCACTGGGCTCATGCCTTGGACCTCACAAGCCACCCCGGGGCCAACAGAACTCTGGAGTTTCTGAGGAGGAGATTCTGGTGGCCCATGGCAGAAACGGACACATGGTCCTTCTTTACTACTTGCACAGACTGACCCTGGAGCACCCCTCACCCCCATCAAACTCTGGCTGGCCCACTTCACCCTCTGTCCATTCCCAAATGTCCCTGGTCCTACATCGCCCTAGAATTTGTGTCTGGCCTCCTGCCAAAGTCCGTTTCCAAAGCTGCCCATTTCATTCTTCTTTCCAAACTTCCCTCAGCTCAGGAGATGGCCAAATTAGTGGCCCAACATGTCTGCCAAAGGACATCATGTCAGACCAGGGTCCTCAGTTTGCCTCCAAGTCCTGGAGTGCTTTCACCTCTCTCCTTGGTGCCTCTGTTAGTCTGTCCTCTGGCTTTCATCCCCAGTCAAATGGACAGACAGAGCGCATCAAGCAGGGTCTGGAGGGGATACTGAGGTGCTACGCCTCTTCTAATTCTGCGTCATGTAGTTGTTGCCTGGAGTGAGCTGAATAACACCCTTCTCTGCTCGTCCACCAGACTGTCCCCCTTCCAGTCCCAGTATGTCTACCAACCGCCCCTATTTCCCTTAGTAGGAGGGTGAGGTAGAGGTGCCCTCTGCACAGGCTCATGTGCAATGCTGTTAGCACACCTGGACTCTGGTGTACAGGACTCTCCAATGAGCCTCAGCCAGGCCAACCATAAACGCCATCCAGCACCTGTGTTCCGCCCGAGCCAGCGGGTATGGCTGTCCACCCTCAACCTCCCCCTCCAGCTGGGGTCCCGGAAACTGGCTCCCTGCTTCATCAGACCTTTCATGGTTGTATGCCAGATCAACTCAGTGACCCACCAGCTTCAACTGCCTACCTCCATGCAGGTCCACCCCACATTCCATGTCTGTCTGCTGAAACCCATCGTTTCCAGTCCCCTGGCCTCCTTCTCTTGACCTCCCCATCCACCCCGCCTCCTCGAGAGGGGCACCTGCCTACATGGTCCACTGCATCCTGTCCTGTTGTCAGTTGGGCCGAGGGCTCCAATTCCTGGTGGACTGGGAGAAGTACAATCCGAAGGAGAGGTCATGGGTTCCTCATCGCAACATCCTGAACCCGTCTCATCAGGGACTACCACAGACTTTACACCAACGCACCTGCTGGGTCGGCTGGAGCCACCCATCCAGGGGGAGGGGCTCTGTCATGACTATGGGCTCCACTACCCGGGGATAACACTAGATGTCAACCTTCACCCAGTCTTCATGGCAAGTCACGAATCATTATGTGCTATTGTCATCTAGCTGGTACACTTTCATTCATTAAACCAGAAAACCTGTTTTCCCTGTTATTTGCATCCCTCACTTCAGTCACTACTTGCTCAGTTTTCACTGCTCTTTTGCCACGATTACTACACCATTCGTGACTACACTTACTCCCCCCTTCAAAGTTAATAGCTTTCTTGCCTTGCAAGTATTTTTCTTTTGTAATTTGAGGAGCGTCTAAGACTTTTCCCCCTTTGTTTTGACCTTTTTCAATTTTTATTCTTAGTTGTTGTGTATACTACCTTTTGTTCATTCCTGACTTTTATCTCTCAAGTCAAGACTGAATTATTGTTTAAAGCCTGGTTTCCTTTTGATGTTTTCTGCACTTGGGTCCAACCCCAAACTGAGACCCTAACAGTCTGTACATGAAAATCCATCCCTATAGTGTCAGTAATTGCCATCCACCTACAGATCTGGATGAAAACCTAAATACTGAGATAAATATTACAGTTGAGGCATACTTTATGACAAAATAGGTGATTCAATAAGAAGAAATCCACTTCATTTTGTCATTGTACAGGTTGCAATCAAATTAGTCTCCTGCATTAAACCCATCCTTATTGTATAGGAGCAGCGGGCAGCTGCAGCGCCCGGGGAAAAGTCGTGGGTTGGATGTAATGACGGATGCTCTGATGTTAAATTTGAAATGAAGCCACCAGTTTTGACTCCAGTAACATTTTCCCCCCTTTTCTCCCCAATTGTATCCGGCCAATTACCCCACTCTTTCAAGCTTTCCCGATCTCTGCTCCCCCCCCCTCTGCCAATCCGGGGAGGGCTGCAGACTACCATATGCTTCCTCCGATACATGTGGAGTCGCCAGTCGCTTCTTTTCACCTGACAGTGAGGAGTTTTGCCAGCAGGACGTAGCGTGTGGGAGCCTCACGCTATTCCTCCCAGTTCCCCTTCCCCCCAAACAGGCGCCCCAACTGACCAGAGGAGGTGGTAGTTCAGCGACCAGGACATATACCCACATCCGGCTTCCCACCCGCAGACACGGCCACTTGTGTCTGTAGGGACTCCCGACCAAGCCGGGGGTAACACGGGGATTCGAACCGGAGATCCCTGTGTTGGTAGGCAACGCCATCCAGATGCCCCAGTAACAACATTTTCTTCATCAGTCACAATCCACCCAATTGCTAGGCTTTTACTTTAATCATTATCTATATCTATGTAATGCAGTTCAGGGTCGCTGGAGTCTATCCCAGTGGGCACTGGGCAGAGACATTCTGGACTGGAACCAGTTTATCACAAGGCCCAAACACCGTCACTCACACCTATGGGCAGTTTAGAGACTCCGGTTCACACACATTTCTCTCTGGACCGTGGGAGGAAACCCACGCAAACACAGGGAGAACAAATTCCACACAGATGGGCTGGAAGTGAACCCAGAGTCCTCTTGTTGTGAGGCGACAGTGCCTACCACTAAACCACCATGCTGCCAGTTTACTTTCAGTCAAAATGAAGAATGACTTCAACTTGACTTTCATCGATAAACAATGCTAAAGTATATTTATGGGCATAAAAATAAAAGACCCTACCTATTAAAGTCTACAGTACACAATACACTAGGCTTTATCTCAGTGTGCCTTTAGTTGAGAAAGTGAGTTAGCACGACGGTGTCTGCAACAGAAATAGACAAGGTCTCGATTTCATTTGAATCATTTTGATATTATTAGAATCCTGATATGGGGGTCATATTGCTCAGATAAGCACATCACTCTGAAATGAACAGCTGAGTGAATATGGGGACAGAGGAGGCCGCCATACCTTCGGAAAATCACAGCTGAATTATTTCACATATGTGAAGAGCGGCTACTGCGGAGGCCCTGGCAGGACGCAAAAACAAGGTATCTGGAAATAAAGGGCACAGGCACATGCCTCTGCACAACACACAATACACATTTATTACAACTGGGGGGGAAAAAACTTTTTGGTTTTGGAAACCCAAAAATTGTATTATTTTCTTTTTTTTTTACTACATGTAAGCTTCCTAGTAAATTCGAAGTATGACCCCCCCCCCCAATTAGAGAGGTGTGAGGGTTTTTTTCCCATGGATAGCACACTAGTGCATATGTAGTCCAACATACGAACAGCAGCAGCTAAGAGTTGGACGTGGGAGTTGGGTGTCTGTCGAAAACAAAGGCATGTTGTCTGTAATGGTTCTGCTATTTGACACCTATTTCCTAGACACTCGTCCCCTCTCCCACCGCTCCACCACCACCAGCCCATCAATCTGTTTCCATCTGACCTTTACTGAGGGGCGTGTCAGCGCTACACTGAACCCACATTGTGACTGCTGTCTTTCTGATACAAGGTATCCTGTCTGCCCTGTCTCCAGACTAGATTAGATCAGAATAAATGAGATTAAATTAGATTAGTCAAATCAGGTCAATTTTATTAGTGTAGCCCAATAGATTAGATTAGATTGGAATAAATGAGATCAGATTAGATTAGATTGGAATACATGAGATTAGACTAGATTAGATTAAATCAGATTATGTGACTAGGTAGCTCCAGATATTTCTATGAGAATAAAGGTGCTTGGGTGGAATTCAAGATTCACTGAGGGCAACTTTGTGTTCTTGTGTCGGTAGCATCTGAGTGGCGGACATTTTGCATAAATGTACTGTCTTAGAAAAACAAACAGCTACATTAAACATTTCTGAGGTGATGGGACATGCCTTTTCACAGGTTAGGATTGGCTGAATGATGTCCAATCCATACCTAGTGCTGCACGAGCAGATGGGAAGGAAGAAAACCATCCAGGATGGATGTGTCTACAGTACATTATACAGCATGTAAGGCACGCTGAGGCGAGGCCTGAGCTGGGCCTTGGTGTTTGGGGCGGCGAGGTTTCCCTGTCACCGTGCTAACTCGAACGGAAAGCACTTCAGACTCGGACTGTCACATCGACTTGGCTTTTTATTTTAAGATGGGAAGCAGTGCAGCCTCTCAAGCGAACTCAGCTTTTGGCAAACTAAGCTCAGGTTGGTTTGCGGAGTTGGCAAAAAACCCCCCCAAAAAAAACAGAAATCCTGCAAACTTTGAAAATCCGCCAAATTCTCCCCGTTGTCTTGCTTTCCAGTTACATTAACAAAGCACTGTCATGTGCATGTGTGGTGTGTCGTCTTATCTTGGTTGTGTAGCCAAGGAGAATTAAATTGAATAAGTTTATGCAACAAAAAAAAAAGGTTTCTTTATTCCAAGTGTAAAATGTGCGTGTGTGTGTGAGTTTTGTTTCAGAAGCCAGCATGCCAGCATCTTTCAACAGCATGTGGAGTGAGTGGGTTTGACTTAAATAAATTTTTAAGCGCCGCCTAAAGCAAACTGGCGCTCATCATACATAATGTAAGCTGGTGGTTCATGACGCTGCCCTCTTACTTGAAGTCGTAGTTCACACCACTGGCTATTTCCTACCATTGCTGGTTCTGCTGGGGTAAGATAAACTGCACTGTGGTTCTCCATCCTCTAATGCAAAGTATACACATGCAATAGTTGAACATGGCATCATAAGTGATCTACCCCTGCGCTGCAGCCCCTTAAATTACAGGCCATTCATTACACAGACATGTTACAAATGAGAGGCTCGTGTGTAAAATAGAGCTAATTGAATTATGATGAGTGGTAATTACTAAGAAAAAAAATGAGTAAGATGTTTGTTCCCTTGTTAATATAATCTACTATTAGATATAATCTACATCAAACACCGCATGGGATAAATTCACAAATCACACTGTACCAAACACAAGTAATTTGAATCCTTTGTGTCACGGGGATAAATAGTAATTATCTGTTAATTTGAATATCAGGTGCATATGCAATGTCATGCTGAGTAACACAACAATAGTAAAAACAGCACAACATTCAATATTCGCCTTACATTCAAATATAACAGCTAATTACTATTCATCCCTGTGACACAAAGGATTAAATACTTGTTTGGTACAGAGTGATTTATGAGTTATTCCACACAGCGTTTGAACTGTAGATCATATTTAACAGCACATTATAATGACGAGGAAGCAAGGCTTGAAAATGACAAACAAATACATTACAAACATGGAGCGACGGTGGCTCAGGAGGTACAGCGGGTTGTCTGGTAAGTGGAGGGTTGCCGGTTCGATTCCCACCTCCTCCTTGCCAAAATGTTGAGGTGTCCCTGAGCAAGACATCTGCCCCTGATGAGCTGGTTGTTACCTTGCATGGCTGATACTGCTGTGTGTGTGTGTGTTGCATTCATTGATTGTAAAGCGCTTTGAGTGGCTGCTGCAGCTAGAGAGGTGCTATATAAACGCAATGCATTCATACATAACATTTAACCATTTCAAGTAAAATGTAAAAGCACCTCAGTGTTCGGTCCCCTGCAAGTTCCCCTCAGATGGATCAAACCACTTTTCCAATGCCGATGAGCATCATGCCTCTGGAACAGATATAAGACAAGGCTTTGTCCATCGGAGAGCTCTTTCAAAGAAACAGTGCTAGTGTTACAGCCAATAGCGAGGCTTGGGTTTGAATTACGGGGGAGTTAAGAGGAGCTCGGCTCCCCTGAAAGCCCGGGGGAGCTATGAAACATCGCCCCTTTTGTGTCACATAGACTACAGATTGTTATTTTTCTGTACATGAAGGTTCCTGAGTGAATGATATCAGTAAAACTATTCTAGTGTTGTTTATTCGCTCATCCATGTCTCCACTACAATAAACATCATGCTGCGTCTGTTCCCGCTGCGGCCACCCAAGCGTGGGGGCGCACTCACGTCACCGTGTTACGTCACCACCTGAACTTCTTCCCTTAGCTCCTTCACCGAGCTGTATGAGAGGCCGTATAGGCCATATCCCATACTTTCACTCTCACATACTACTGAAAATCCTCTCACATACTACTGAAATGCAATAGTTGTATGTAAGAGCAATTTCAGTGGTATGCGAGAGGATTTCACATGTGTATATAAGAGCATTTTCAGTAGTGTATGTGAGAGGTAAAGTACGGAATATGGCCTATACGGCCTCTTATAGAGTTGGCTAGCTAACAAGTTCCCCTGTGGTCGCGTCTCATTTAAGGTAAGAATTGGGGAATTACTTGTTTGAACTGGGCGTTTGTGAGGACGGGCCCTACTCCTATTTCCTACTGACGACTTTTTTTCCTGTTTTAGTTATGATTGTTATGTGATTGTTAGTTATGATTGTTATGCAATTCTGTCCCCTAACTGCGATGCAACTGGTCTATTCTGTTGGTATCAGATTGACTTGCATAATGTAGGCTAGCTAGCCCGTAGGTAGTGTGTGGCATGCGTACTGTGCACCTGCATCATGTATGCTGTATCTTCTTTTGTGGTATTGATTGTCATTTTATTTAGGCCTGTGGTGTTTCAGTTTTATTTTTGCAAGGTATTGGACAAAGGTGTGATAGGTACTGTATTACGGTGTACTATATCATAGTGACGTTGCCTCCGGGATGTTGTAAGTCAAGTCAAGTCAATTTTATTTGTATAGCCAAATATCACAAATTACCTCAGTGGGCTTTACAGCAACACAACATCCTGTCCTTAGACCCTCTCATTGGATAAGGAACAACTTCCTAAAAAACCCCTTTAACAGGGAGAAAAAAAAATAGGAAGAAACCTCAGGGAGAGCAACAGAGGAGGGATCTCTCTCCCAAGACGCACAACGTGCAATAGATGCTGTGCTTACATAATTTACAGAATACAGCATTGAAAGAGGATAACACAATTAAATAGAATTATAAAAATGTATGAAGAATATGATGCGCAGGATGCCAGGCAGTGTCCAGACGCCACCGGAACAGCCCAGGACCCAAGCCACGTGACCAGCATCACTGTGTAATATAAATAAATAAATAAATAAATTACTATGCGGTAGGCATTGGCGTGTTTAGGGTGTGGTTGTTGTCTTGCTAGCCTGTTTTGTTTAAAAACAGTTGAGGCTGTGGGCCCATGTTGTCATGTGATGTAACCTAGATCTGGTCTGTTTAGAAGCGTAGCACAAACCATTGGCCGGTTCACTTTGTGGACTTTTGCTGTTGCTCGACCGATATAAAAAAACCACATTGCCACGGTGAGTTGTTTTTCTGCCTCTTCGTGTTACCTGCATGGCCAGGTTTTCTCTGCATGAAGTGAAATGTTATTGACAGTATTAACTGTGTGTAGCAACGACAGAATATTTTTCGCCTTGACCCTGCAATGGACCACGCACGTCCATGTATGCGCGTGCATGTGACATGCATAGTAGCGCCAGAAAACAGGGCTCCCCTGAAACCGAACCCCTGTGCTGAGAGCTGGGAAGAGATGCTTGGTAGATTCTGCTGTGCAACGAGACAAGTTTAATGCCAAAAAAAAAGAAAAGAAACAGAACTCTCTCTCCTGCTTTTTCTTTGTTCATATTGTCATAACACTTGTGCTGAATGTCAAATTATCAGAGGTTTTTTGATTGGTTTAAATCAGTCTAAATGAATCTAGCTTGCTTATCTTTGCTGGTCTTGTCTGTCTTTCATCCTAATTAGCTGTTTAAATCAGAAGTGACGTTGATTAGTTGTGCACTTCAGCAAAAGTGAAATTGTTTCGCATTTGGAAAGAGACGGGCGCTCACCGGGCTAGGTCCCTGAACTGAGTTGAAAGCATTCAAAGCAAGACCTTTCTGTTGGAAACGATGACAAAATACAGAAAGCATATTTTGTACAGCTCTCCTGTGGACACAAACAAACACAAGTCCACCAAACACAAATTCACTGAGTCACTTTGACAGTGATAGCAGCATTATGGCATGGAAATCACAAAATCAGGACACGTTATTGAATGCATTGTACCCTACAACCCTGTCCCAGACTGCCCCCCCCCAGATGTTGCAAAAATCCAAAGTGCAAAATAATGCAAACACAGAAATTATGTCAATTCAGTCAGTAACTAGCCATCAGATGTTGGTTAACTTCCAGACTCTATGCCTCCGACATTTGAAACAAGAGTGTATTCCTGTATGCATATTGGAACAAATCTTTTGTTGTTTTTTTTGGTACTGGAAACCAACAAACACTAGATGACCAGATCTGGGACTTTCCGTGCAGGTTAGTGTTACACAGTGTTTTGGACCTGTCTCACGAACAAATGACGATGCAATGACTCGTTCTTGTTTGCTCAGTAAGTACTGGTTAGAAGTGCAGGAATTTGCTGCCCAAATGGTAAAGCATTGTGCAACTGCAGACTGCTTTATCCAATATATAAGGAGCGGTTTGACTGACATTCAATTTATTTAAGCATCAAAAGAACAAGTAAGTTGTAGTTTGTTCAGGACTTTACTGGTTAGTGTTGTGCATGAGCTGGAAATGATGAATGAGCTACACTCTTCTTATTTATGGCCTACACTTTGCATTTGTCTTGTTCTGAAGGAAAATATTTTTACTTGGGACATCTATTAGTATGTTTTGAAGTCTTTTCTCCATAGCTAAAATTTCTTTGTCCTCCCTCTTGTCTTCTAGCAATGCGCACCGGTGTCGGCCTTGCTTTCCTGTGCTTGGCATGCTGTTTTCATGGCTCTCTGTCTTGTCCAGCTCTTTGCAAATGCTACCCAAGAAGAGCTGAGGTGGTCTGCAATGACGTTCCCCTGACAGAGTTCCCATCCCAGGGGCTCCCAAAGAACACCAGCCTGCTGACCATCCAATTCACCAACATCAGCTCCATCTCTGAGCACCACCTTAGTGCCATGCCTCTTCTAGAAGGACTACATCTATACAGTAACAACCTGGAGAGCCTTTCATCTCACCTGCTCAGGGGCGTTCCTCACCTGAAAACCTTGGATCTCACTGATAACAAACTGGCTCATCTGCCTCAGGATGTCTTCAGCCACGCCCCACTCCAAAGTCTGGTGCTCAAGAGCAACCTGATAGAAACGGTGGATGCAGACTGGTTTCCACCCAACAGCAGCCTGACCTGGCTAGATCTGTCAGGGAACCGCTTAACCAGCATCCCCTCAGCCCTGTTCCAGAGATTGCCTCATCTGGAGAACCTGGACTTGTCCTACAACCGCCTGGAGAAATTACCCCCGGATTCTCTGAAGCCACTGACCAGACTCGAGAGACTCAACTTGCGGAACAACAAGCTGAGCAGCCTCGATCCATCAGTATTTCAAGGTGCAAGTAACCTGACATTCCTTTTCCTCCCTGAGAACCGGCTTGAGAAGCTCTCGCCGACCCTCTTCCAGGGCCTCTCCAAACTCAGGTACCTGACCCTGGATGGAAACCAGCTGAGTCATGTCCCACCAGGTCTGCTGGACCCATTGCTTTCCCTGGATGAGGAGGGACTGGACCTCACCGTTAACCCCTGGCTGTGCGATGGGAAGGTGGAGTACTTCTGGAGATGGCTTGTGAAGAACAAACAGAAGGCCTTTGCAGAAGTGAACATTATATGTGCTCAACCTCTGTCTCTAGCGGGGCGCTCCATCAGCTCACTGATGGAGAATGAACTAAATGTCTGAGCCTTAATTTGTCTTGAGTTAGTCTTTCTTGTCATTCTTAAAGTGTCAAGCCTCAACACTGTCACACATCCAATGCAGGTAAGTTTAAGGATTAAAAAATCAAAGTGTTTTGAGGATTCTGTGTCTCTCTCACTGTAAAAGAATAAAATATAATGTCCGCTGGCTGTAAGTAATGTTAAAAGACAATGTTCAAAATGATATGGAAGTGGCTACTCTGCAAAGCTGAAGAAATAAACTTGACTTTCTCAGTGCATGTTCTGATTTAATTTTTCTTTTTTTTTTTTTTTTTACAAATAATCTGCACACGTCATGAATATTTTTCCATGAAAAAACATACAGACAAATGTGCCTTGTAACATCGTGAATAAGGTCTTGCAGACCAGAGTGTAAACTGAATACAGACACATCACCAGATGCCAGCCTCCCAACTGTTATCCTCCTTAAGACCTATGTAGAAACTGAACTGCTGAAGAGCTGCAGCCATATTTTCTTTGGTACCATATATGTTCTCACATCAAATACTAACAAGATGATGGCCATATAGATCTGTATGAGGTACACATGCTGCACTTTAAACTCACTGATTAAAGAGCTGGTTTTGTTTGCTTGGCTTTGTTTATCTTTTGCAACATTTCCCCCACACACACACACACACACACACACACACACACACACACACACACACACATTACCGGGAATAACACACACACACAAACACACACACAGGAATGACGTTATATAAAAGAAGGAACGCCATTGCGAATCAAGAGAATGCTGCTGTGTCTTTCAGGTAAGTTATCACTCTTCATCCTATATCAAAACTACAATTTGCTAGAGAATAAACAACTTCGTCATGATATTTATGACAGTTAATATCAATTTAGCAGATATACAGATATTTTGCTTAAAATGCATCAGCTAATCCTTAATACTTAAAATGTTGTCCTCTTGACAAGCTATGCAACTTTATATTTCTCATGCTTGTATGTTTTTTCTCTTCTATGTAGTGTTTTAAAGATGATCCTTTGGCTTTTCCTGACTCTTATTGTATTGGCTGATTGTGAGAACAGGCGCACTAGCTCCTGTCCTGACCTGTGTGCCTGCTCCTTGTCAGTTTTGGGTATGGAGGTAGTTTGTAGCCAAAGTCTCCTTAAACATTTCCCCACCAATGGGTTACCACACAACACCACCCGTTTATCCATCCAGTCCACCAACCTCAGCATTATTACAACCAGTCATTTGAGGGTCGTCCCCCATTTAGATCATCTTCAGCTGTACCACACCAACCTAGAGAGCATTCCCTCAGACCTTCTCAGAGAGGTTCCTCGCCTGAACGCCTTGGATCTGACCGGTAACAAGCTGGTTCACCTGCCTCCGAATGTCTTCAGCTATGCCCCACTCGGAAGTCTGGTGCTCAAGAACAACTTGATAGAAACAGTGGACGCTGACTGGTTCCTTCCCAACAGCAGCCTGACCTGGCTGGATCTGTCCGGGAACCGTTTAACCACCGTCCCCTCAGCTCTGTTCCAGAAACTGCCTCACCTACAAAACCTGGACCTTAGTCATAATCGCCTACAAGAACTGCAACCAGACATGCTGAATCCTTTGCACCATCTGGAGACAGTGAACCTCGCCGCTAATGAATTAAGCACGCTGAAACCGGGAACCTTCACCAATAACCGTAGGTTGATCCAGCTGTTCCTGCAGGAGAACCGCATACGAGAGCTTCCCCCGGCCCTCCTTGGGAGCCTTCAATACCTTCAGCTTCTGTTGCTCAATCAAAACCAGTTGCAGAACTTGCCGTCCGGTCTGCTGGGTCAGCTCGGCCAACAGGAGCAGGGAGGCTCCCAGGTAAAGGTGATTTTAGCGGGTAACCCCTGGGTGTGTGATGCCAAGATGGAGTATCTCTGGAAGTGGCTTACGTTCTATCCTCAAAATGTCTTCTTTTTGGAGGAGGTGACATGCGCCAGACCCGCAGGTCTCGAAAAACGACAGGTGGCCTCTTTAACTGAGAACGAGCTAGGTCTCGCAAAATGACGTTCAAGATTAAGAAAGGCGGTAATATTCTCCAGTAAAATCTCCTATCAGGTAATAGGAATTAGTGATGAAGTAATCACCAGTGGTGTAGTTACATGACATTCGGAGTGTATCTTGCTCCTGTAATGTGACGCGCTTCCAAGTAAAACAGGATATCAGGGTGGGACAAAATGTTGGGAGGGACGTGATTTGATTGGG
Organism: Lampris incognitus; assembly: GCF_029633865.1. Taxonomy (NCBI): domain Eukaryota; kingdom Metazoa; phylum Chordata; class Actinopteri; order Lampriformes; family Lampridae; genus Lampris; species Lampris incognitus. The sequence goes on along the minus strand of NC_079225.1, from coordinate 16,390,212 downwards.
CGGTGCAAAACATTTGATGATATTATTGGTTGGAATGTTGCTTGCCTGCTCACTAAGACTTGGTGACACAACCACAAAACTTGGCTGTATTGTAGAGGAAGTCAAGGTGATCAGGTTTTGATGTAAAATAAGTAAAAAACAAACATTTGTTGTGATTATTTCTGGCATAAGTTGCTGAACAGGTGCATAATGTGGGGGGGAAATTAGCTAACAAGTTTAAGAAAGTCCTTTTCATTTCAAGTTGTCTTTAAATTGACAAAATCTAAGACTAAACTAGTATGGTTATAGTTTTGCTCTGTGTAAAGAATAAATCAGATATACCCTAAATGTCTCTACCTGCTGACTCAGCTTTCACATTCTACTGTATTTCTGTTATGTCTCTCATGTTTCAAGTGAGCAAACCACCAGGTCTGATTCATTGTATGGGTAAACTTCCTTCACTGATAAAACCGATTTTGATTCTAATTGATGATTTGTGTCCAGTTCTGTCATCATTACCAGCCATGTTGTTATCATCAGCGAGACCTCGGTCTCATGTTAAATGACCTTGTATCTCATTTTCTGCCCACTTTTGGTTCTCTCCCTTCTCTCGTGATTTCCCATTGACTTCGTTATTGCTTGGAGGCTGTCCATCCCACCGGGTGGCAGAAGATGCTCAGTACGTGTAGGGCAGGGAGCTGTATGTGCAGCCGGTTGTGAAATGCATTAACGCATGACCTTTGTTGTTACTAAGTCCGAGCAAATGCTGTGATTTATCAAAAGTGAAGCTTGATGCCAAAACCAGTGCGTTTCATTGATTTGGTGGCAAAAAGTGACCCTTACATTTCCAGACAACAAGCTGAGTCCACAATATTCCGTGTGAAAGACAAATGTGCTCGCAAAATACAAGCAGCTGTGGTTTATGAAAAATAAACTTGATGTCAAAACCAATGTATTTTCCCCCCTTTTTTTCCTGAAATGGCAAAAGGTAATGAATGGCAATTAGTGTTATTGCTATTATCATTGCTATTCTAAAAAGGAAAAAAAATGAAACTGGGAATCCAGGATAAAATCAGCAAACATTTTTTTTTGTTCTTTTTATGAGGAACACGGTCCAAAGGAGCCAAGCAGTACAATTAAACCAAGAAATGGAAAACAAATGTGCATTTCTTGTCAAGCATATGGACAAACCAGTGCCCCTCCTACCTAACATTAATAAAACAGTTTCAAATTTCAAAAGGTCCATGCATGTGCTCGGAGGAAGGGCTCATTTGTTTTCTCATGTTCGATGCCTCACAGAGCAGCGTTCCTGCAGCCTTGCCCTTCTGGTTTTTAATGATGTTTGCATGGCGGGGTGTGTGGGCAGTACCGCGGCTCAGGCTTCCAGCTAAAACCATCGGCATGGCTGGCTTTGCATGTCTCTTGACTGTCTGTCTCTCTCGCATATGCCCTCGTCCTGTTTCTGTGTGTGTGCATGTGTAGGGTGTGTGCATGTGGCTGTTTGTTCGCGCTGGTGCATGTGGACTCTGCGTGCCCGCGGCCTCCGTCCCGAGGAAACCTTGATCACTGTAAGTGCCCTGGACATTGATTTATGCCTCTTGTAAAACGTAAAACGCTGCCTCCGCTAGAGGCTGTTACTTATTAAAATTAAATCTTGTTTATGAACGTGCTTCAAAGCGCTGTGCACAAACTTTGAGGGTTTTTTTTTCCTTCTTCTTCTTCTTATGTTGCTGTAGACCAGAGCGTTTTCATTCCAGCACATACTTCCCTCTCAGTCTCAATGGGTGACTGGCGACCCGGACCAAAAAACCAGATGAGAGGGACATGGCAATGAAAGATTACACCGACTGGCTCTGAAAGGACATATCAAGCAAGGCACTCAAACCTCAACCTCTGAGGTGGATCTGTAGGAGACTGCTGTACTGAGCAAACCCGAGAGGAGAACCCTTGTACCCGGGTCATTTCCAGGTAGCGTGTTTGTGGCAGCAGCATTTGCGCTTCAGCAAACCTTCACTTGGAGGAGTGAAGGTCAAAAAGGCAACCTCTCAGGCATCTGGGTAGTATAGCGGTCTACTCCGTTGCCCACCAACATGGGGGGATCGCCGGTTCGAATCCCTGTGTTACCTCCGGCTTGGTCGGGCGTCCCCACGGAGACAATTGGCCGTGTCTGCGGGTTGGAGGCCAGATGTGGGTATGTGTCCTGGTCGCTGCACTAGCGCCTCCTCTGGTCGGTCAGGGCGCCTGTTCGGGGGGTGGAGACTCGGGGGAATAGCGTGATCCTCCAACGCACTACGTGGTGAAACTCCTCACTGTCAGGTGAAAAGAAGCAACTGACGAGTCTACATGTATCGAAGGAGGCATGTGGTAGTCTGCAGCCCTCCCCGGATCGGCAGAGGGGGTGGAGCAGCGATCGGGACGGCTCGGAAGAGTGGGGTAATTGGCCAGATAGAAATGGTAACCTCTCATCTCATACAGTAGCAACAGTGAACAGTTTGACCCGCTTTGTGGGTCGGAGTAAAGCCTAACTCATTGAGATGTTGTCTCCTACGTCGTACCACACTAATAACGTTATGTCAGGGTGCAAAACAAATCATCACAAGCAGCCATTAAACAGAAAAGCTGGAAATGGCAACGACTGAAAACAATTAGCTGGAACTGTCAAAAAATAAAATAAATATATATATATATAATGAATGAGGCGTAGTTTCAATCAGTTGTCCGAATGCTTACTTTGCAGCTGGACGACCTTCATCAATGCAGTCCAAAAAACCACCACAGTATAGGAAGGTCCTTGCCGAACACGCACATACAGGACAGACATTACCAAACAAAACTGGGGTTTTAGGATTATTTCTTTAGAAGTAAAACCAGAGAACGCAAGTTTAAAAAGTCCCAAGGCTTGAGAATGAGAACATTCACAGACATCCCAAGACAAGGTTTCCTCCAAACAAAAGCCATGGATTTTTGGGGGAACCCCCCCCCCCCGTTATCTATCTGCACTGCAGCAAAGTACCTCATGCCTTCCAACTTTGGCCGCACCCATCTTCTGTGTCCTACATGTTCAAAGCTGAGGCGGAAGTAAGAGCAGAGAATGTCAGGCTCATTAAGAGCCTACCTGCAGCCGGGTGAGAGGAGTCATGGCTGCCCCCAGGACCTCCAGAGCAACAACACCATGCAAGGGCAGCTCCACAGCAAGGCACCGAGCGCTCTGTCCACCCTCCTAACACTTTCTACTGGGGCTGGAAAATACACGTTTATGCCTCACAGATGTTTATGTCCAGCAAACAACACATACTATGGCTCGCAGTCCTCACATACAATTGTGTTTTAATCAATGCAACGCCATTGAAAAGCTATTGGGGGTGTTTGTTTGTACTGAGAATAACCTTAATCGAGTTTGTATTGTAATCTCCATCAATCAGTGCCAGTGAGCAGTTGCATTAACTTCTCCAGCATGAGCAAACTGCTACCTTTCATCCATAGCTCCTAGAAGGTAAAATGCCCGTTTATTCATGTTGAGCATTACACGTGCAGCTTCGTTCATCATATTCCCTCCCTGCACTCTATCCATCTCATTCCTCCATCTATCACTTCTCTGCTTGCAAACACAAAGAAGACAACAGGAATGTGTTGTTGCACATTATGCAGTTATTGGCAAAGAGAGCTCAGGCTGGCTGCTTGGTCTGTGACTGGCTGTTGTAAATAGCTTTGCATACTCCCTGGGGGAAGAGGCCATTAGGAGGCTCTTCCACAATGGACGCCATGTCTAACATGCTGTGCCACAAATATGGACTGCTTTATTGCAGGAATAAAGACTTTGATGACGGCTTACTCGACACCCACAGACTCACAGAGCAAGGCATGAGCCACCGAGAGAGAAAATTAACCTTCTGAAAGATGCAACAGCTATTATATTCATCATGACTGTTGCGGTATACACACACACAAACGCACATAAAACCGCAGGGTGCAAGCAAACCTTCAAGTTCACTTTATTGTTATATACATATAAAAAGTACCATGCACCTACAATAAAAATAAAACGAAACAAAAATAAATCAACATGGGAGAGGGCGTCCGGGTGGCGTGGCTGTCTATTCCGTTGCCTACCAACACGGGGATCGCCAGTTCGAATCCCCGTGTTACCTCCGGCTTGGTCGAGCGTCCTTACAGACACAATTGGCCGTGTCTGCGGGTGGGGAGCCGGATGTGGGTATGTGTCTTGGTTGGTGCACTAGCGCCTCCTCTGGTTGGTCGGGGTGCCTGTTCGGGTGGGAGGGGGAACCGGGGGGAATAGCGTGATCCTCCCATGTGCTATGTCTCCCCTGGCGAAACTCCTGACTGTCAGGTGAAAAGAAGTGACTGGCGACTCCCAGCCAGGTGTCACGAGGTTTCGTGTCATACTCATGAAATTTAATCTCTGAAATCGTGCTGGGGGACACGATGTCGCTGAAATGTTCTTGTCCGGCACCACGAAATTGTATGGGCCAAGTTTCTTTTGCATGGTTAGGGTTAGGGTAGTTTTTGTGTTTTCAAATATATGTAAGTGACTGGCATTCTCCCGGGAGGCCAGATCAGCCAGAGCCAGCATCTCGATAACATGATAACTTGGCCCATACAACTTCGTGGTGCCGGACAAGAACATTTCAGTGACATCGTGTCCCCCGGAACGATTTCAGAGATTAAATTTCGTGACTATGACACGAAACCTCGTGATACCAGGCTGCGACTCCACATGTATCGGAGGAGGCATGTGATAGTCTGCAGCCCTCCCCGTAAACAATGGTTATCAAATGCAAAGTGTGAATTTGAGAAGCCTGGGTTCGCTTTGCCGGATCGACCGCTCGGGCGGACACAATCACAACACTGGAACAAGAGATGACGGACGACAGCAGTTCAACACCAGCGACAACTGGTAAAGACGGCGAATGGCTCTCATTTTTCTGTCCAACCAGACTGTAAATTATGCACCGACAGTGATTAGTACAAGCACATAAAGATGGGCTGGGTCTCACTTTTCCTCCCAACCATTAGCCGAGCCGGCAGGAAATACGTTTGACCACCAGCAGACCCACAGGAAGCTGAACGTCGGGCAATTACCCAACCGCCTCCCATTTGCACCCTTAAAGCCTCATCCACAAATTACTGGTTGACCTTTTCCTCCTCTCTAACCTCAGCTGCTCCAATTAGAGTAAACTCATTGTCCTTGATGTTCTGCATTCCAATAACCCTCCTCTGCCTTTAATGGCCTTGTAAATCCTACACCGCTGTGTTGCACCTCCATGATGCCCCCTAGCTTTGATCCGGAGAGGTTAAAGAAGATATGAACCTGGAAAAGGCTGGACGACCGCTTAATGAGTGTCCTTACAGTCTGGATGCGGCGTGCCTCGGAGCTTTGCCTGGGTGAAAATAAGCTAATATTCTGGTCACAGCTGATCCTCTTTGTGTTTAACTCTCAATTCTTCTTTATGGGGACATCGGCCATCTCTCTCTCTCTCGAGATCGATTTCTATGTCGTCGTCCTCCTGTAATCACCCACACTGACCCGGGTAGGGAGCGAGGTTGTGGCGGTTTAATTACCTCATGGCGCAAAAAGAAAGACACGGCAGTCCATCACTGTTTTAGCCCCAGGTCTCCTCAATGACTCCTCGTGTCCTTTTCCATCTAAATTCCCAATCTATACTGCATGTGGCTTAAGTACGTCAAGCTGTGGGCTGCCCTGACCATGTTTTTTTTATTTTGGATTTCCCCCCTTTTCTCCCCAATTATATCCAGCCATTCACCCCACTCTTCCAAACCATCCCGGTCTCTGCTCCACCCCCCCTGCCGATCCGGGGAGGGCTGCAGACTACCGTGTGCCTCCTCCGATACACGTGAAGTCGCCAGCCGCTTCTTTTCACCTGACAGTGAGGAGTTTCGCCAGGGGGACATATTGCATGGGAGGATGGCGCTATTCCCCTCAGGTCCTTCTCCCCCCTGAACAGAGGCCCTGACCAATCAGAGGAGGTGCTAGTGCAGCAACCAGGACACATACCCACATCCGGCTTCCCACCCGCAGAGACGGCCAATTGTGTCTGTAGGGACGCCTGACCAAGCCGGAGGCAACACGGGGATTCGAACCGGCGATCCCTGTGTTGGTAGGCAACGGAATAGGCTGCCACGCGACCCAGACGCCCCCTGCCCTGACCATTTTTAACTCGTTTCACTCCAGACTCGTATGGATTGTCATTCCCTGGAATCAGATACCGATTCAGCTGGCTCCATCAGTCCGGGGAAGCTTTAGATGGTGTCTATAACGGACCTTTCACCTGTTGTTGCTGTGGTTGACTTGAACCCCCCCCCCCCACACACACACACACACAACACACAGAATGGAGACACAAGGTCAGGGCTTTACTGCGGCAGATTTTGGTGCCATTGCTGCACCTGATAAATGTCAGATAGGATTTTGCCTGGAAGGAGAAAAAAAAAATCCTTGAGCCGAGACATTCATCCGACAACTTATTGACTCCTGCCTCCGACCTGCTTATCCCGGCTATCTGCTCTCGTTATTCCTGTGACATTTCTGCAGCTTCTGCTGTCGGATGGCTTTTCCCACTGAGCTCCCTCATCACTGAAAATCAAACATGTTGTGTTGTACAAACGCCTTGACCTTGTGAGCAATGACCTTAAGATTGCCAAAAAAATAAAAAATAAAGGTGAACGCTGTAGTCGTTTCATCATATTAAGTATAGATTTTTTTTGACATGAAGGTTGTCTCATTTTGCAATGCAACTGTTCACTTTGAGAACTGCATTAGCCAAGGGCACGAGCCCCGAGCTGCACATTTCAATTATGCAGAGCTGTCACACTGAGACATATGGTAAATGCATGTTTGAGCAAAGCTATAATGGAAATAAATCTCTCCATCCTAAACGGAGTAAAAGGTTGATGGGGCACCCGTGAAAATATTGTTTCTTATGACCTCCACCCCTAAATTAATTCAAGTGATCGTTTGCAGCGGACCAACACGGGAGAAAGACGCATCACACCGCATAGAAGATAACAACGCCTTTGGATGAAATAACCAGAGGAGGCGAGGTGCTCAGTACGCGTGGCCGATCTGTCTCTGTGGCTGTGCTTTCTCATGGCCAATTTCCTTAATTGCAAACCCATACATTTACCAGCGGAAGGGACACGTGGTCACCGTAACATGGCTGACGTCATAAAACGTGCCCTTCACACTTCTGGAGCCCAAACGGTCAGGAAAGGGCACACACTGGCGTCCGGGTAGCGTAGCGGTCTATTCCGTTGCCTACCAACACGGGGGTCGGCGGCTCGAATCCCCGTGTTACCTCCGGTTTGGTCGGGTGCCCCTAGAGGCATAATTGGCCGTGTCTGCGGGTGGGGAGCCGGATGTGGGTATGTGTCCTGGTCGCTGCACTAGCGCCTCCTCTGGTCGGTCGGGGCGCCTGTTCAGGGGGGAGGGGGAACTAGCGTGATCCTCCCACGTGCTACGTCCCCCTGGTGAAACTCACTGTCAGGTGAAAAGAAGCGGCTGGAGACCACATGTATCGGAGGAGGCATGTGGTAGTCTGCAGCCCTCCCCGGATTGGCAGAGGGGGTGGAGCAGCGACTGGATCGGGAGAGTGGGGTAATTGGACAGGTGCAATTGGGGAGAAGGAGGGGCAAAAAAAACAAGGAAAGGGCACACACTAGGAGGGGGGGGTGCCAGAGAGTGTGGGACACAGCAGAAAGCCTTGGGAGCTTTGAGGCGTTGCTTTGTTGATTTTCCAGCTTTCTAAAGGAAATGCAATGAACTTGAATGCGGGTAAACTGGGTTTTTTTTTTAAACACCGAGTTCATTCGGAGGCTATGCATGCTGTTATCAGTCATTATATTGGGGCAAAACAGTTTCCCCGCAAAGTGACTGCAAAAACAAAACCCAGAGACTGCATAAATTAGTTATTCCAGAAAACACTTATGCAAATTTGGCGAGCATCTTGAAGATTTCGACGCAGAACATTGTGTGATGGAAGGTTCAACGTTTCTCTCTTTCTCTTCAAGGGTAACATTGTTTTTGGACATCAGACCACTGCATGAAACTGTGTGGAAACCCTGCATACCATCATTTTAATAATCCATCATCCAAGCCGCTTATCCCAGCTGGGGTCGCGGGGATGCTGGAGCCTATCCCAGCAGTCATTGGGCGGCAGGCAGGGAGACACCCTGGACAGACCGCAAGAATTAATTTACTAATGACATACTGTAGTATATTTGATAACATTGTTGCCATATTACATCATGCAACCTGCTGAAGTACTGGAAGGACAGAGGAATAAATTTGTATTCGTTTAGCTACTCAGTAGAAACTACCAGAGTAGAGAAGCCGAGACCTGAGGTGGAGCACTCGAGACAGATATAAATGCTTACTACAAGTACGTACAAATACTTTCCCCCCCTCTTGTTTCTTTGTGGATATTATTTTCAGATAGGATCGGAGGAGAGAGAGAGGTGCTGCCTCACACTTAATGACTAGGTGACAGGGCCAGATGTGCAAGTTGATAAATACTGTAGCGAATTCGGGGGGGCAGTCCTGGAACCGCCACAGCCGGGACCCGAACCTGTGTCTACCACTACGCAAGCGACAACGTTAACCAGTCGACTAAAGGGTCTGACCCGTTAGTCAAGGACCAACGTGTCTACTTATCCGTGGACGTTACACTACATTTTGTAATGCTGTTGTTTCACTCGTGCTGCTAAACAAGAGGAACCGAGCCATCATATTCAGACCCCTGACTACGAGATGGAGGGAATATCTGCTGCAGAGCGCCAATAAATACATTAACAAACTTACCAAGCCGCAACAAAAGCAAAGAATACATGCAGCCTTTAAATATGGGTTGATGGCATCGCTTTATGAACTTACTCACCTCGCATGACACCTTGTTGTTGCTACCACCAGGGTAATTACATGTCTGAATACTGTCCCAACCCTAATTAAGAATTTACTGACTGGTGTCCCGTGCCAGACCCGAGACATTCACCGGAAATGTAAGCAAGATAAAACCTAGGCCAGCGTCTGCAAACATAACTCCAGCATTCTTATTTCACCCAGAAGGACCGGAGGGTGAGACTGTGTCTCGGCATTTACATCGCTTTCAACATTTTGCTAAACACCCCCAAGATTAAAGCAGGGGTGCGCAACCCTGAGCGGAAGTTAGCAAGAGCTAGCTAGCTACCGTTTGAAAACATACTGCAAAACAACCCGCCCCCTGATTTCTGTCGAGTCTCGTGAACGTGTAAACTGATTGACAGCAAGTAGGAACCAATAGAGACTCCGGCTTGCAAAGCACTCTCCTGGTTGGCTGATAAGGAGCGGGGGGGGTGACATTTTCTGCCTGTTAACAGTGCATAGGACGGCCACAGGGACCGGGTTTTTCTCAGTGCATCTACTTACTCGATAGCTGCCGGGAAAGTTGGACCAAATAACACAGAAAGTGTCCCAAAATTCAAATCCCGATAGCCACTTTAAATAAGATATAGACTCTTTTTGGACACCTTTTAAGTGACCGAGCTGACACAAAAACCATAGGTATTGTTGGAAGTATACTGGATGCATTCTCTTGCAAACGAAATGTCTTCTACTGAAACATAATCTTGGCAAAAATAAGTCAAATTGATGAATACCTGAAACCTTATGAAATGTATTTCTACCCAAACTGGCTGTGCACAGTACATACAGCGCTAATGTATTTTTGCATAAATAAAAATGTCCCTTTAATAAAACTGTCTTTTTTTTATTCATGAAAATACAGGAAGAATTACAGCAACTGTCATGGTTATGGAGGGACTACCCATGACTACAATAGCCATGGGTCTTGGGTAGTCCCTCCATAGCCATGACAACCATAACCATAACTTGGGTAGTGTTGTAGCTGATACAAGAAGACAGGATGGATCCATCTCATTGGGTGCAATACAGTATAACAGTCTATTAGCCTGATCATTTATTCTGGATGGTGGGTTCAGAGTGTACTATATGGACTTCGTGGTCACAGGATCACAGTTTGCCTTTCTCCTCAAATATTAACACAGCCATCATAATTGTGCAGTGTGCTCCCCCTTTTGTCTCCTGGCAGCTTCTGAAGCCGTTTGCCCAGTGGGAGCTGTGATGAAGAGGAGCTGGTGCGCTACTCACAGGCAAATCAGTTTCCTCCACAGTGTTTTTTTTTCCCTTTCCGATTTTTGTTTTTGCAATATGAACAGCACGCCGTTTCATGTGTTTTCCTGTGTTGTTTTAGTTTTTTATGAGTCCAGAAAAGCAGTCCAGCGGTCACTGACTTGGTTGTGCCCAGACGAACCACAGAGTGCTGCACTTTTATTTTCTCTTTGATCAGTATTTCAAGATGAAGGCCACAATATGTGGGATAATTATATTGATTCGTCTGTTTAACATTCTGCACTGATTAGCCTCTGTGGTTTCAGCCCAGTCAGCTGAAAGGCCATTTCCTATTATCCAGACATAGACTGAATGAAACTGAACCATAATCTTCATATTCCAGGCTATTCCTGAGCTTTGTTCTTAAAAGCCTATGAGGCTCCACGAGGTGGTTTTGCAGGAGGCAGAAAAAATAAATGAAGAAAGAATAAAATAAAGAAAGAATGAAGAAGGGGCGAGGGGGTGGGAAGTATTTGATTAAAAGCAGGTGGGTTAGGTGTGGGTGAATAATACATAATTAATAAGGAAAATATTAATTACATTCTTTCAAATGTAACAGTCAAACCTTATTAGCTTTTATATTGTAATTGTGTTCGGGACATTGAAGTGACGTTCAGAATTTTAGTTTGAAGGGATTAAAGATGTCAGCCTGTGTTCAGGCTATTGTGGAAATAACTGCTGCCATTTTCATTTTTACCAAAAAAGGACTTTTACTTTTACATAAATTACGTTGTCTTCAATACAGCGCAGAAGCTGCAGGTATCCAACTAACTCTGTGTTGCAAAATGACGACTTGAGTCAAGCTTTACTCGCTGTTTCCTGTGGCTCTTTACACCATCTTACAGACAGAGCGAAAACTGGAACAAAAACAATATAAACAATCACCATTTTGTTGGTAACATTCGTTTTTTTCAAATCTAAATACATCTAACTCAACCCCTTTTAATGATAACCGAACTATTTTCTCGCCCAGTGCAGGATTCGATCGGTAGTGTACTGCACCACAAGGCGACATCGCTAACCGTTCCGACTAAAGGGGGCCGAGATCGGCCACTGCCAGCGAGTCTCCCGGAAGCTAAACCCGCACTCCGAGGAGACCTACGAGGATCTGCACGCTTCCGGATCCCACCACAGCCACCAATATAACCGAGCATGTTTCCGCCCGCTGCGGGATTCGATCCGATTTGTACTGCACCGCAAAGGCGACACCACTAACCGTTCGACTAAAGGGGGCCGATCCCCTGGCGATTGGCCAATGAGTCTTTTTCGAGGTTACGTAATTACAAACAAATCAAATGTTTTTTCATGTAAACAACTTTAACATTATAAGTACAAAAAAGGAAATTATTTACTTACAACATTGCCTCTGCGGCGTTTACAGTGTGCGCTGTCTTGTATTGCCTTGAGGTTGTAACTAAACGAACGCGAACGTTAGGCAAACTCAGACGGCTTCCGCAACATGACTAACAGGAAGTGATGACTAACACTTATCAATATAAGTTTTATCAAAATAAAAGTCCACCCATTATCACGAGAACATTCACAGACACCCATTATTATGCCTTAAGCCTTAAGGCAACACATAATGCTACCATATCATCACGCTTATAGCCCACTGAGAGATAATGGTAATGTGTGAAAGGGTGCGGGTCTAAATCGGAGACAATAAATCGTTCTGGTGGGCGGTGTACACGCGGATTCAGGTGACGTCAGATCCGTTCCGCGCGTCACCAACACACATTTATGCATCACTTTTCGGCAACAGTAAGGGGAACAGACAAGCAACTAACATAATAGCACAGTGTAGGGCCTTTTTTAAATTTTAAAAGGGATAGGCTACTCCTGCCACATTACTAAGACATAATCGCAATATGACTTTTTCACCAAATCGCGCAGCACTAGTTTCAGACATTACGTCACGGCGGGGTTCCTGTCGCTTGCCTGCCGTGGCATCTCGCCGGCAGGGGGCGGTGCCACAGCAGTACTTGCCTCAACATCCTGAGCATGCGCAGCAGACACACTCTGTACAGCAACCGGACACCGCGTCCTCTTGCTCCGTAACTATCTTGGTTCCTTTCGGGCTTTTAGAAGTGGAAAAAAAATCCTACATTATTTTTTTCTGTTCCAGCTGCCGCCACCGCCAAATCTCTCCCCAAGTCTAGCTGACCCCGACCCTTACACTTTGACCTGACGTGAGTGATGACGTTGTCACGTCAGATCGGAGGAATTAGTTAAAGTCACACATTTTAAACATCTTTTTTTCCACCCCTACATTTTCTGACAGACACGTGTATTTTGAAATTTTGAAATTATTAAATCACTAATTGAAAAAATTAATCTAATTAAAATTAAATTTTGAACAGCATGTGCTGTTCAAAATGTAAAACAAATGTTCAGATAGTCCATTAGTTACGGTAAAATAGCCAACTATTTACACAAGTGTGTTCCACCCCCTGTCAATAGGGGGTGCTGCAGCTCTATCGGCACTCCCCTTCCCGCACCCATGGGTTCAGCGCATTGTTCTGACAAGTCTGGAAAAAAGTCTTATTTTATCTAAGCAATTATTGCCTCGCAATTTCATTCAGCCCTTTAGCTTGAATCAAACTGCCCCGGGGTGTATCCATAAGAGCCTTGCAATTTCCCTGCTATGATGATAAAACTCATTTGGCATATTATTATGGCCTGGAACATGTTTTCCCTCTACTTGTGAACCTGACATCAGGGAGGAGATTGCCTTCTCCTCCCATGCAGCTGAAACTCTCCGTCAAACCGAGATGGGGCTATGAGAGGATGGGCTGTTAGGCCCTCACATTATGCGCAGGATTCTTACTCAGGTTAATGCGTCTGACCAGCTTCTGCTGAATCTGACATCTCATCTGGACGCTCTGAAGGGAGACCCTATCTGCTGTTTTGCCTTGCATGACTCAATTTCTTTACTGGTCTTCTTTCTTTCACTTTGGCCCAGATATGCCAAATCAAATGTGGGCCTTTTTTGGCAAAGATGCGGTGCTCTGGGCAACATGTAATCTGGATGTGACCCTGAAGTGGCCCGTGTGGTAAATGGTGAATATGGCCCAAATATCACAAAACAAATATGGGCCACCTTTGGCAAATATGGGGCACACGCGGCATTGCTGTGGCTTGGTTCTGGCCCAGATCTGGCAAAGAGGAGCGGACCACCCAAGTGCCATCATTCCACGCGGTATGTGGGTCGGATGAAAGTGTCAATGTGGGGCAGGTCCAGGCCACTGCGATTTCTCTATCCGGGTATTATCGCATATTGTGTAATCAAATGTGGCAACAGGCATGGCTGGAGGCCCATGAATACTGGGATGGCATCCAGAGCTTGAATAATAATCATTGCATTCATAGAGAGCTTTTCTAGACACCCAAAGTGCTTCACATTGAAGGGGGTAACTCACCTCAACCACCACCAATATGCAGCACCCACCTGGGTGGTGCACGGCAGCCATTTTGCGCCAGAACGCTCACCACACATCAGCTTCCGGTGGAGAGGGAGGAATCAATGAGCCAATCACATGGGGGGACGATTAGGCGGCCAGATGGAGAGAGCCAAGTTGGGAATTTTGCCAGGACACCTGGGGTCCCCCTACTCTTTGTGGTAAGCACCGTGGCATCTTTGATGGCCACAGTGAGTCAGGACCTCAGTTTAACATCTCATCCGAAGGACGGCATCTCCTACAGCACAGTGTCCCCACCACTGCACCGGGGCATTGGGATTTGATATTTGTTGATTTTATTAGGACCAAAGGGAAGACTGCCCCCTACTGGCCCACCAACACAACACCACTTCCGGCAGCAACTCAGTTTTCCTGGGGGATCCCCCATCCAAGTATTGGCCAAGCGCACACCTGCTTAGCTTCTGTCATTTGGCAGAGCCGGTACATGTTGGTATGGTCCCCATCCAAAGGGTTGGTGGGTGTGTCAGGAAGGGCATCCATCCGGCATAAAATGCTGCCAAATGAGTACGCGGATTGACAAGACCATACCGGATCTGTCGAGGCCCGGATTAACAACGGCCGCCATTGGTGCTGTACCCTCACAGGGTGCTGACGGAAACTATAAAATCTGCTGTGGCGCCCCTGAAAAAGAGGGAACAAGCCGAAAGAAGAAGAAGCTTGTGTGATCAAATGTGTCTCCTATAACACAATGGTGATTAATGACTGTCGATATGTACACACACACACACACACACACACGCGTGTTTGATATAAAATGGTTTTAAGTTACCGCGTCATTTCCACGCCCCCTTATCACCTGTTGATGGGGTACCTTCGGTGTGGGCATGTCCCTGTCTTTAGAAAATGGACACCTGGTAATCCCCATCCAAAAGGCCAAGAAAGCGAGACACAACAAGGGGGGACGGGGGCCTGTTTGTGTTATCATCACAATGACGGGCTGTACCTCGATGCTGATCTTCTCATATGCATTTCAACGAAGTCCTCGCAGATATTGAGCCAGCAGTACGGGACTAGCGAGCGCCCCCTCTTGACCGAGATGATACGGTTATAACATGGACATGGACAGCAGTACGGGACTAGTGAGCGCCCCCTCCTGACCGAGATGATACGGTTATAACATGGACGTGGACATGGACATGGGAACGCACAACCTGGCCACGTGATCGGTGACTTTCCTAAAGTTTACTTTATGATAACCTCTGAGTTTTCTGATTTCTAAAGCGTAGCATCATTTGCTGCAGTAGCACAGCATCTGGATGAGACCGGATGACTGGATCTGTCGAGCGACGGCATTTCTCCAGCAGCGGTTTGAGTAATGGGTTAAAGCCCCCATCACGGTTCAAACAGCTAAACTCACATTCTCACCCACCAACAGATCCCACAACAGTTTGTGACAAGCACTAACCTGTGTTATATGCTTTTTTTGGGGTTTGGACCCCCCCCAATTACCCCACTCTTCTGCGTCGTCTCGGTCGTTGCTCTGCCCCCTCTGCTGATCCGGGGAGGGCTGCAGACCACCACATGCCTCCTCCGATACATGTGGAGTCGCCAGCCGCTTCTTTTCACCTGACAGTGAGGAGTTTCACCAGGGGGCCTTAGCGCGTGGGAGGATCGCGCTATTCCCCCCCGACCGACCGACCGACCGACCCGACCGACCGACCGGGGGGAGGCGCTAGCGCAGCGACCAGGACACATACCTACATCCGGCTTCCCACCCGCAGACACAGCCAATTGTGTCTGTAGGGACACCCGACCAAGCCGCAGGTAACACGGGGATTCGAACCGACGATCCCCATGTTGGTAGGCAGCGGAATAGACCGCTACACTACCCGCACGCCCCGTGTTAAGTCTGTCTGTCTCTGTCTCTGTCCCTCTCTCTGTCCCTCTCTCTCTCTCCCTCCCTCTCTCTCTCTCTCTCTCTCTCTCTCTCTCTCTGTCTCTCTCTCTCTCTCTCTCTCTCTCTCTCTCTCTCTCTCTCTCTCTCTCTCTCTCTCTCTCTCTCTCTCTCTCTCTCTCTCTGTCTCTCTCTCTCTCTCTCTCTCTCTCTCTCTCTCTCTCTCTCTCTCTCTCTCTCTCTCTCTCTCTCTCTCTTCTCTCTCTCTCTGTCTCTCTGTCTCTGTCTCTGTCTCTGTCTCTCTCTCTCTCTGTCTCTCTCTGTCTCTCTCTGTCTCTCTCTGTCTCTCTCTGTCTCTCTCTCTCTCTCTCTCTCTCTCTCTCTCTCTCTCTGTCTGTCTGTCTCTCTCTCTCTCTCTCTCTCTCTCTCTCTCTCTGTCTCTCTCTGTCTCTCTCTCTGTCTCTCTCTCTCTCTCTCTCTCTCTCTGTCTCTCTCTGTCTCTCTCTGTCTCTCTCTGTCTCTGTCTCTGTCTCTGTCTCTCTCTCTCTCTCTCTCTCTCTCTCTGTCTGTCTGTCTGTCTGTCTGTCTGTCTGTCTGTCTGTCTGTCTGTCTGTCTGTCTGTCTGTCTGTCTCTCTCTCTCTCTCTCTCTCTCTCTCTCTCTCTCTCTCTCTCTCTCTCTCTCTCTCTGTCTCTCTCTCTCTCTCTGTCTCTCTCTGTCTCTCTCTCTGTCTCTCTCCCTCTCTCTCTCTCTCTCTCTCTCTCTCTCTCTCTTTCTCACACACACACACCCTGCTGGATGCTGGCTTAGTTAGGATATGCAGAAGGTTTGTGATAATGATGAGAAATGATAATTATATATCATCATTATCACAAACATGTGAAATACATGATCGCATCATATATCAGCCCTAGAGAGAGGGTGAGGAGCTCGGACATCCGCAGGGAGCTCGGGGGAGTAGGAGGTCACAGGATGGCGTGTTAGTGTTATGTAGCTCAGGTCAAACCCAGCACCATGCACACACACCAGTGCTAGGTCCGTGCCAGGAGGACACAATAAAGCCCAAATTAAGTCCATTTTAAGTGCACCAATCGGCTTACCAGTCCAAAATGACACGTTTTCACTCCAGACACTCCAAAGACCCCAAAAAGCGTCTGCAAAACAAAGTTGTGCTTGATAACAGTTTGATACTGTACCAGATAATTCTTGCAAAGTGTCGGGGTGTTTGGGCAAATGGATGAGCACTTCTGTAAAGGGCACACTATATACTATATATAGGGAGAGGAGGGAGAGGAGGGATCAGAGTTATGCATTATGTGCATGGGGGAAGGAGGTGCATGCAAATGCGTGTGTGTGTGTGCATTTATTTGTGTGCTCTGGTGGATGGGAGATGGAGGAGACGGGGCGGGGGGGGTGGTGGTTTGTAAATCTAAATTTGAACGTGACGGTGCATGTGTGTGTGTGCATTTGCATGTGAGCGAGCCGGAGCAACATTGTTCTGGTACACAATGCGTTGTCTTTGACATTCCAGCTCCACCTGTCAGGGTGGACAAAAGGCTTTCTAGGAGGCTTTGACAAGTGTGGATCTGCTGGTGGCCCCTGCCGAGAGAGATAGCAGTCTCCCGTGCTGGAGGTGTGTGTGTGCGTTAGTGTGTGTGTGTGTGTGTTTGTGTGTGTGTGGGTGTGTGTGTGTGGGTGGGTGGACAGCTTGACGAGCCGTTGCTTTAACCTCTTCCACGTCCTTCCTTCCTTCCATGCACTCGCCCACCAACCCAACACAGTGGCCAAGTACACCACTAGCCCATTAGGGACATGTCTTGCAGCTAAGGGGTGGGGGGTGGGGGGTTGCTGGCTGGTGGATCCCAGAATAGGACATATTATTTATTACCCTGCAAGTCACTGTCACAGCTTTGGATGAAACAACAGAAACTAAACATATACACATATATATATACACATATATATACACATTGCAGTGGCAATTCAGCAGATTCCTTTAATCGCCTGATCAGTTAACCCACAATACAGTCTCAATTACAGACACACAACTCACAGTGCCACGTCCTCACAAGGAGCTGCTATACGTAAGATTTACGAGACGGTGTGATTGATCGCTTGCGTCATTTGTAGTGATGGCACATGATGTGTAGGTAGGACGCCGGGAGGAATGGGCTTGGCAGGATACGGTGTTATATGAGTACAACAAGGGGGGGGGGGATCTCTGCACTGGCTGCAGCGAGGCGCTCGTTTCAATCAGCACCCCGTATCCCGTGCGCACGTGACTCCTCCCAGGGGGGGTCCAACTATACCGCGTCACAACTCAGCGGGGGTCAACTTCTTACCGAGCGTCCCTTTAATAGCTGCAGTTCCTCAAACATGTATGGCCCCCTTCCGAGACCACTTCCTCTTCAGGAGGACATTCACAGCCATGTTAGTAGCCATGTCCACTTCACCGTTAACTCTACATTTTGTGGGCTGGAGTAAAAAATAACAAAACCAAAACGTCTCCGGGGTAACTCGCTGGTGAGCCACGAAACGCGTCAAGGCGCGTCTGTGTCGACGTGTTTAGTGTCCCGAGGTGCTTGAGGGACGACGCGTCCAGACGCCCCCCGCTGCGCCGTCCGAGCCGGCGTCCGCGCACGTCCCCGCACCGACGCCGGAGCGTTTGCGTAACCGGACGTGAGCGGACGACGCGTTGCCCCACGCGGACGTATCGGACGCCTGGCACGCGTCGACGTCCAAGTCGCCGTCGCCGGAGCGCAGCGCCATGAGTTCGATCTCGTGTTTGGCCGCGGTCTCGAGCACCTGTTGCTTGTTGTAGAAAATGACGAAATTGTTGATGATGGGGTGGATGGGCAGCGCGATGGCGATCACGCCGCACAGGAAGCTGACGGCCGCGTTGCACCGGCCCAGGGTGGTCTTGGGGTATATGTCCCCGTAGCCCACCGTGGTCATGGTGATGACTGCCCACCAGAAGGACTGCGGGATGCTGGTGAACAAGGTGTCCGGGTGGTTCTGCTCCATGGTGTAGCCCAGCGCGGAGAACAGGAACACCCCCACGCCCATGTACATCAGCAGCAGACCCAGCTCCTTGAAGCTGCTCTTCAGGGCGGACGTGAGAGTCTGCAGTCCGGAGGAGTGTCGGGCCAGCTTGAAAATGCGCGCAATGCGCATGATGCGCAGAGCCTGCACCGCCTGCTGCACGTTGGCCAGCTCCATCATCCCCGCGCCGAGGGACGTTAGAGTCAGAACCATGAAAAAGGGCATGATCGCCATGAAGTCGACGACGTTCATGAAGGACAGGACGAATTTCACCTTATTCGGGGAGGATGTCAGACGCAAGGTGTATTCGACAGTGAACCAACCGATGCATATGGTCTCGATGACCTCCAGAGTCGGGTGCTCCATGAGGTTTCCTTCCGAGTCCTCCACCTGCAGGTCTGGGATGGTCCCCACACACATCACCACGGAGGACACGAGGATGAAGAAAAACGAGGCGATGGCGACGATGCGCGCCGGGAGGGAAGACTCCGGCTTCTCCATGAGTCTCCATAGGCAGATCTGGACGCGCTGCCAGCCGCTGGCTGACGGGTCCCCTTGCCGGTCCACCAGAATAGTTTTCACTTTCTCGGCGATCTCCGCCAGCTCGTCCTCGACCTCTCGCAGGTTACTTTGACAGCACGCGTCGAGGAAGTCCGGGTCAATCTTCCAGAACTCCATTTCCTTCATGAAACAGATTGGACAAATGCCTCGCTTCATGTGAACCTCTCCATAGTAGTAGAGTTCGACGATGCACTTGAAGGAGTCGGGATCCCGGTCGAAATAAAACTCTCCCGTGTCGGGGTCGTAGTCGTCACAGAGCGAGTGCAAGTCCTCGGAACTTTCCGACACGGAATTCAGCAGTTCCGCCAGCCGGGTCTCCGGGTAGCGACTCAAGACGTCCCCGTACAACGACTGTTTCACCCCGCCGATGTTGACGGCGATCTCCGTCTCTGCGCCGGCTTCGGAACCATTGCAGTCGGCGTAGCGTGGCCGCGGGATCCCCCACATCGTGTCCGTATGTCGAGGTCCGCTCCGAAATAGCGGTCTTTCGGTCAGCTCGAAGCAAAAGGCGCCTGAGAGGAGAGTGGCCAGGCCCGGGCGCCGCGCGTAAAACGTGCTTTCTTGCCTTTCTGGCGGGGAGAGTCATCGGAGGAAAGCGGTGCCTTCCTTGCCGGGAGATGGCCGCGGTAACGACCTGTCCGCTTTGCGCTCGTCCGTGGCAGTGAGCAGTGCGCCTGTGCTCACCGGGAAAGTTGGCGTGGCGTGTTTGAGGGGCGCACGACAGCGTTAAGCTCCGCGACACGGATGGATCAATGCGCATAATAAGAAGACCTGCCCACGGAGAGCCGGATACAGCCTAGATTTATGGCAGGCTTAAAGTCAGCAATTGGTTAAATGGTAGACGGAAAAATTGGCTTTGGTCTTTACATTACGCATAAATGTTATTACACGCAGGCGGTCTCCACGCAATATAATCTATGAACCACTGTCTAATGTCTGATAGGCCTACACCTTTAAACGCTGTGTGGCTATTATATGCCATTAGGAAATAAATGTGGAAGGCAGGATAAGTGGTTAATACAATGGATGGATGGATGGATGGATGGATGGGTTGATGTATTGTAGGCGTATATTCCGTTGAATATATATAATGTTTAAGTGAAATTTAGGTTTTGTGACTCAGCAGATAAAACAGAAATATGAATTGGTCAGTAAAAAAGAAGAACCTGCCACTTCACCTTCATCGAGTTGCTCAGCACGCTGCGCATTTACGCACACATTCTGCCTTGTTATTTGTCGCCATCTAGAGGGGCCAGTTGGAATTACAGCGAAGGGAACAAAGCGTCCACTCGGGCTTTGACAAAAGAAGGATGCTCGCATGCAAGGAGCATTGAGATGATACTGGTAACAAAATAATACCGAGTCGTAGCTGGATCACTTTTGTGTGCACTTGCACACACAATGCCACCTACAGGAGATTTTGGCGTGAAAAGTTTAGGAAACTGATCTAATCTAAGCGCAAAACAAAGTGCAAGCGCCACGAGTGCGCGCGCGTGCGCGTGCTTATTTTCAGAGTTTGCGTTAAGAGGGAGCTGAGCTACCATAAGGAGGGGTCTTAGCTCCCATGGAAGCAGCAAAACCATACACGTGTAGGGGTGGTTAATACATTACCAACAACCATTTCTTTAATCACAAATAACACATTTTTCAGTGTAATTAGTATTATTTACGTCAACGAGATGAAGAACTAAACGCACCATATTCCGGATGCGTAGTTGTGGGTGGGCCTAGATGGGCCTGGAGCCAACCACTTGGCACTCCAGCCCAACCAATCAGAAGGCTCCCCTTTTCGCTGGATCATCCAGTGAATAGCAGCCAATCAATACTATTTCAATTATCTGAATACGTCCATCCATCCAGTCATCCATCCATCCATTATCCGAACCGCTTATCCTGCTCTCAGGGTCGCGGGGATGCTGGAGCCTATCCCAGCGGTCATTGGGCGGCAGGCGGGGAGACACCCTGGACAGGCCGCCAGACCATCACACAGGGCCCACA